>NC_062216.1:166111578-166366578 GCF_902686445.1 Sciurus carolinensis | reverse complement strand
CCTTCCGGACCACACAGGAGGAGGGCACAGGCGGTGGCCGCGAGCTGCATTCTGGGAAGACACAGCCTTGTTCTGGGAGGACCAGGCAGAGGACAGGGGGGCTGCTGGTGGGGTGCGAGGCCATTTAGAGGAGACCCTGAAGGAGAGTCAGAGACCTGTGGTCCGACACCTGCCCTCCCTCAGCTCCTCTGGCCTCCTTTGGCACCATCTTCACTGGGCCTCGCTTTGGAAGGCTGCCTCAGGGCTTGGAGACCCACCCTCTGTGCCCCCCGCCCCACCAGGAGTGCCATGTGGGACATTCACCTTCCGGTGTGAGGACGGGAGCTGCGTGAAGAAGCCCAACCCCGAGTGTGACGGGCGGCCAGACTGCAGGGACGGCTCGGACGAGCGCCACTGCGGTGAGCCTGCCCACCAGCGCTGGGGAGTCTGGGGGCCTGTGGGAGGCTGGAGGGGCCCTCGCCGTGTGTCCCCCTCTGGCGCCCCGTGTCTCTGCATCTCTTCCCTATGCTCTTCCTCTGTCCCTGGTTCTCACCCGCTCTCCTCCCCTCCTCCTCTGCCGACCCCCGACTCCCATCTCCAGACTGTGGCCTCCAGGGTCCCTCCAGCCGCATTGTGGGTGGGGCCGTGTCCTCCGAGGGTGAGTGGCCGTGGCAGGCCAGCCTCCAGGTTCGGGGTCGCCACATCTGTGGGGGGGCCCTCATCGCTGACCGCTGGGTGATCACAGCTGCGCACTGCTTCCAGGAAGACAGGTGAGGAGACGACTCGGGGCGGACCATAAGATGGTGGGTAGGGAAGGCCCAGTGGAGCTCCGCAGAGGCCATTGGGACACTGGTGATCTGGCTCCTGCTCCATCAGGAACCCACTGTGGCTGGGCGCCTGGCTCAAGCCCTGCTCTCCTCTTTGGTATCTTTACACTGGGTCCATGATTCAGTCGCTCACTGAGCAGTTTGTTGTGCTACTGCTATGTGCCGGGGCTGGACGCTGGGGCTAGATAGAGGACGGAGCTGCCTGAGCTGGTGGTCAGCCTTGATACCCTGGCCGTGAGCTGAGCTGTGCAGGGGGCAGTAGGCAGGGCAGGAGGCCTTACTGGGCCCCACTGCCCCCACTGCCCGCTTTCCCATCTGTTTGGTAGGTGAAACCCCACCACCCCCAGACCAAGTCTGGAAAGAGGGCACACACACAAAAGGAAAGAAATATTTGTCCAGTGTTTGGCTGATACTTAACACGCGTTCTCTTTGGGACGTACCCGTAGAAAAGCCGTTTCCGCCTCACAGTGAGGGCGGGAGGCCTGGAGAGGAGCACACTTACCCAGGCGGAAGGGGCTGGGGTTGGAGCCGGCGGGCAGCCCAGGCCCGAGCTCTGCTCACTTCACCTCCAACACTGAGAGGACAGGGAGGGCGGGTGTGGGCAAGGCGCCCCAGGTGGGGAGCTGGCGGTCACAGCGCTCTCTGATGCGAGGAGCCACTGAGCACACCTTCCCCGCCCGCCCCAGCATGGCCTCCCCGGCGCTGTGGACCGTGTTCCTGGGCAAGGTGCGGCAGAACTCGCGCTGGCCCGGTGAGGTGTCCTTCAAGGTGAGCCGCCTGCTCCTGCATCCGTACCACGAGGAGGACAGCCACGATTACGACGTGGCCCTGCTGCAGCTCGACCACCCAGTGGTGCGCTCGGCCACCGTGCGCCCCGTCTGTCTGCCCGCGCGATCCCACTTCTTCGAGCCGGGCCTGCACTGCTGGATCACCGGCTGGGGCGCCCTGCGCGAGGGCGGTGAGCTGGGCGCCGCGGGGGCGGGGCGGCGGGTGTGGGTGGGCCTCGCGCCACCTGGGGCCTGAAGGGGGCGGAGCGTGACCAGATCCAGTTCTGGGATTGGGTCCGGCTGGATTTTAATATTAATGGTACCCGCGGGCCCTGCACACGGGTGCAGGGGTGGGCACACGGGTGGGCGAAGGAGCAGGCAGGCGCTGATTCGCACCTCTTGCGGGTAATCCTGGGACTGGGGCATGTCCAGGAGGTTCTTAATTTTTAGCACTTGTCACGTGTGGACTGAATTTGGGGAGAGCGTGATTTAATATAATCCGCCCAATTTAGGGGAGAGTATAACAGCCCCAATTTTGGAATGAGGAACTGAGGCCCAGAATCATTTAGCTGCTGCTCAAAGTCACTTGGCCAGAGCGCTGTGTAGACTAGAACCCAGGACTGCCTGCCTCCAGGCGCTGGCTCTTCCTGCAGCTCTCGGAAATGGGTTTCTCCTTTCCAGACTGCACAGAGGGCGCTGGCCATCTCTCCAGCCCTGTCGTGTGCACAGGGGCTCAGATGGCAGAGCCACAGCCTTGCCCTGCAGTTCATGGTGCTGGCTGCAAAATGCCCACCGCGATTGGCGTCCTGGAGATAGGAAGGCGGGAGAGGTTTCTGCCCGGGTGCTGGGGTGGAGCCCAGGGTCTCTCACGTTCCAGGCAAACGTTCTACCAGGAAGCCACATCCACAGGAATGTGGGAAACTGAGGCTCGGGTGAAAAGTGACTCGCCAAGCCAATGACACAGTAGTGGTGAAGCCAGGCTTGGTCCACTGTTCGGTTCAAGCAGTGATGAGATGAGCGCCTGCTACCCGCCAGGGATCCCAGCTGAAGGCACATTCTCAGAGGGAGTGCCTTAGCCGACAGGGACGGAGGCGCGGGGTGGGGAGGCTCTGGGGCGCCCAGGCCTGGAGGGTGAGCCGGCAGCGTCCAGGGGACCGCAGGTGCTCTCCATGAAGGCACAGGTGTGGGACTGGAGACCTGGGGACCAGACCAGCAGTCAGCTGGGGCTGGGGGACGTGTGGGGGGAGCAGCGTGACTGGGCAAGAGTCGTGGGTAGACACAGGGGCTCGCAGGCCACTGGGAGGGTCTCGGGCCACGTGCTCCTCATCTGCACTTAGAACCACCTGGGGGCTTCAAAACCCCAGCGCTGGGTGCCACCAGTGCATGTCAGAGCTCCCCAGGGGACGCGAACAGAAGCTCTGGGCGGGATAGTGAGGGCTCCCACCAGGGGGCGCAGCAGAGCAGGGCCAAAGGCACTTGGTGGGTGGCTGGGAAGCTGGAGGAAGACTCCGTGCAGAGGGTTTGCGGGGAGCCAGAGCCCAGTGACAGGCACAGCAGGAGATGGGGGCTCCTGGGGTGCAAGGGACGTGGGCACTCAGACCCGTCCACCCCTGCCCTTGGCCCATGGTAGGCCCCACCAGCAATGTCCTGCAGAAGGTGGACGTGCAGCTGATCCCGCAGGACCTGTGCAGCGAGGCCTACCACTATCAGGTGACACCGCGCATGCTGTGTGCTGGCTACCGCAAAGGCAAGAAGGACGCCTGCCAGGTGACTCCGGGCGCAGGGACCGGTGGGGAGGGTGATGCTCACATCCCCCGCCACTTGCCACCCAGGTCCTGGCCCTCACTTGCATCAGCCTGCTGCAGAGGTGGCTGTCCCCACTTCATAGATGAGACCGAGGCCCAGGGAGGCTGCAGGGCTCACCCAGAGGTGCGAGGCCTCAGGCTCAAGCCCAACCCCTGCCCGCCGTGAGCCTGGAGCCTGCCGTCAGGCAGTACAGTGGACACTGGAGGCGGGGCGGGTAGAGTCAGGGACAGGGACTCACGTCCACATTTTCAGGCCAGGCAGGGCTGGCCTGTCCCCCAACAGTTTCCAAAGGAGATGTGACTGCCTTTCCATCACCTAGCAAATTCCCCAGTCAAGACTAGGGGCCGTCTGACCCTGTAGGAAGCAGGCACCCCCCTGATGCCGCCCCATCTGCTCTCTCAGGGTGACTCTGGTGGCCCCCTGGTTTGCAAGGAGCCCAGTGGCCACTGGTTCCTGGCAGGACTGGTCAGCTGGGGCCTGGGCTGCGGCCGGCCCAACTACTTTGGCGTCTACACTCGGATCACAGGAGTGATCGGCTGGGTCCAGCAGGCGCTGACCTGAGAAGCTGCTGCACTCGGAGTTGGGGTCATCTTCTGCCTCGGGCAGAGCCCAGGGTGCCCTGTGCAGGAGGAGGGGCAACCTGGGGGCGTGGTCCTATGGAGGTGGGGGCTGGCACCTGCCCCTGGGCCTGCTCCCTGCCTCTGAGGCCATCAGCAGAGGTGGAGAATCCCGAGGGCCCAGGCCCTGCACCTCATCCTCACTGGGGACTGACTGCTGGGAGGGGCTCAGCCGCGATGATGCTGGCTCCTAGGTCCCCAGGAGTGTCTGAGACCCCCACCTCGCCCCAGGCAGAGGCCATCTGGGCGAAACCGGTTCCACAGGGCAGATTCAGCTGTGAAGCCTCTGGGGTATTTTGGGGGTGCAGGTGGAAAGTGCCTAGTTGGAGGGACCCTCAGAGCCTGGGAGACTGCCAAGTGGGCCAGCAGCCACCATAAGCCAAAGCGAGGGGCAGCCCCGGCCGCAGAGCCTGAGCCACCTTGCCTGCCCCCGGGGCCTCCCAGCCAGACTCGTGGGAGGCCAGCTAGCCTGCCCTGTGAATAAAGCGTAGGGCCAGCCTCGCCCAACTGGAGTCATGCTGCCTCCTGCTCAGTATGTTTGCCAGGTGTCCAGAAGGCCACCAGGGGGACAGTGGAGCCCACTGACAACTGGAGCCGCCAGGGCAGTTGCCCAGCCCTGTGAGAACCCCCCTTGAGGCCAAGGTTTGAGGACTCTCAGGCCAGAGTTGGGGATGGTATGAGTGATGGGCTCCTTCTAGAACCTGAGGGAACCCAGAACTCGGAGAGGGTGAAGAAGACATCCTCACGGGCCGGGTGGAGCCCGGATGCTGTCCTCGGTCTGCCACGCCCTGCTCCAGAAGGACGCACCTCCCGAGTGGAGTCCTTCACAGCATGTCACCTGCTCCTCCTGCGCGTTGGGCTTCATCTGAGACGAGATCCTGACCTTGCCAGCTGTGTGACTGGGGCGGTCAGGGAAGCTGCCCAGAGGGTGTGGACAGCTGGCTCCACGGCAGCCAAGGGAGGGCAGGGCTTCCGGGCCAGGGAGGGACATAGACAGGGACAGAGTCCCCCAGGAACACGGTGCGAGCAGAGAGCCAGCTGTGGGCGGAGCAGGCTGAGGGGCCTGAAGGCGGTCAGAGGCGCGGGCTGGCATTCCCAAGCCCGGTGCCAGCGGGGCTGACGCTCTTGCAGAAGCCCCCAGGGACTCTCACCAAGCTGGACACGGAAAGGGAGCACACCTTCAGAAGCGAGTGTCCCCAGGGGACGTAGTGACGTCCTCTAGCCTGCAGCTGGGCAGGAGGGGGCCCTGGTCTGGAGGGGCCTCTGCCTTACAGGGGGGGCCTTGCAGGATGAGGGGCTGGAAGAAGCTGCTGGGCAGGGAGGTGAGGGGAGGGTCAGAGGCGGGGCAGCAGGCCCGGCGTCCACACTTCCTACAACCTTGGAGCCAGGGCAGCGGCAACAGGAGGGTGAGGTGGCCCAAAGATGGCAGGTCGGGGAAGTGGGATCCAGGAAGTCTTCCCAGAGGGGCTGCCTGGCGCTCCTGTGTGTCCGTGGGGCATGGGAGGTGCTGATGGCTGGCCCTGGGCAGAGGACCCAGCCGCCATCCCCACCTCCCCCCGCACACAGTGAGTGACAGGGGAGGGCCCGGGGCTTGCGGGAGAAGCCCGTCCCTCTGAGTTGGTCTGCGCCCCCTTGAGTTAGCCCCCACCCCAAGAGTGGTCCCGAGACAAAGCGCAGCCAGGTCGGGCTGTTTCTTCGGGTTTTATTCCACGGTGGGTTCGGACGCTGCTGAGGCCAGTGCCCATCCCAGGCAGTCACAATGCCGGAGGGGCCCCTCGCTCAGCCCCGTCACACCCAGACCCTGCCTTGGGTGGGGCGAGGGCAGAAGCCCCTTCCTTGTTCCTGCATAGCCACTGTGCCCCAAGCAGGCCCGGGCACCTGCCAGCAGCACACGGGGTGGGAGTGGACGTGGCCCAGGCCAAGGCCGAGTCGCTTGTCCCTTCTACAGGGCCAGCCCCACGCCCTTCACCCACCAATACCTGAATCTCCACTGGCAAAGAGTGTCCTGCTTGGGACCAGCTAGGCCCTCCCCAGCCAAGGGGGGTGAGGGAGAGCAGCCCCGACTCTCAGGGGCTCCCAAGGACCCTGTCCTCTCTGCACCCCCAACAACCCTATGGGGGAGGTTACCCCACTGGACTCCCGAGGAAGCTGAGGCTCAAGGAGGTGACGTGACAGGGCCAGGAGGGAGCACATCCACTGTGCCACAGGGGCACCCCAGTGAGGGGACAAAGGGTGACGGGAGACATAGCTGGACAGTGCCACACTTTGGCCATGGGCAGGTGACTCTACCCAGGGGTCCCAGGGCCCACCTCAGGCCTTGGGAGGTCCCAGTGGGTCCCCACCTGGCCCGTGGAGGCAGGGGCAAGTCCTGGCCCTGGAGGTGCAGGCATAAGTGGCAGGGGACAGAGTGCTTCTTCCTTCCCGGGCCCGGGGCCCACCCCTTGGTACAAAAATAAAGGATTTCAGATGGGAACCCCAAGTCCCTGCAGGTGATCTGGGACCTCACATCCGGGTGCCTCTGGCTTGTAATAGCTAGAAAATAAGAGGGGGAAGGGGCAGGAGGACAGGAGGTGGGGGTCAGAAAACCGGGGGGGTTCAAGGAGGGGTGCAGGGGTCAGGAGAGGCAGAGGGCAGAGGGAGGGGGAAGAGGGGAGAGAGAGAGGTGAGTGAGTCACGCGCTTCGGAGGAGGGTGGGGCTGAGGCCCAGAGAAGGCGAGTCAGAGCCCAGGGGGAAGCAGGAAGGGCGGGAGCCAGCTAACTCGGGGAGCCCCGCGCCCCATCTGGGGCTGAGTGGTGGGAGGCCAGAATGGTGGGGCAGGGTGGGGCTGGGAGACGCAGGCCACTGCTATCCCAGGGAAAGGAGTCACAGAGAGCAGCTGTCCGTCCCCACTTTATAAGCTCAGAGAAGGACAGTGAGTTGCCCAAGGTCACAGCAGGCAGATAAGACTGCGCAGGGACTTGCAGGCACCTGACCAAGGCGTTCCCGCCACCCTGCAAGGCTCTGCTGCTGCTGCTGACTCCCCAGTGGCCAAGGTATCCGCAGACGGCCTGGCCTCCGCCCTGCCCCAGAAAGGGGACCCGGTGCCACACAGCGACGCTGGAGCTCCTGGCCCGGTGGGGATGCTTCAGCTGTCCTTCCCTCCCAGCCCTCGCTGCCCACAGGAGGGCGGGAGTCCCGCCTGCTAACTTTCCTCTGCTCTCAGGGGGGTGGGAAGGTCAGCAGAAAGCCAGCTCGAGTCCAAGGACAGGACAGGAGCGCCCGCCTTGCTTCCGCCCTCCCTCCAGCTCCGCCAGGCTACAAACCAGGGATGGCAGCTCTGGGGGCGGGCGAGGGGCCAAGGAGAAGCCCTCACTGCCAGCTCAACCTCGGGTCTGAGAGGGCGCCGACGGGAACCTGCAAGGAGGGAACGTGAGGCGGAGCAGGAGCGGCGGGCAGGGCGGGTGCACCAGCCTCAGAGGTGCCCGGCAGGGCTGGCGGGCACAGAGGCAGGCACGCTGTGCCCCTCCTCCCCAGGCTGGGGGGCAGGAGGTGCCAGGAGGGGCGTGGGGGGCGGCAGGCAGGACACTCTGGGATGCAGGGCCGGGGGACCCGGGGGCAGGGCGTGGGAGGCCGGGCCCAGGGCCGCCCCAGGATGGAGGCGAGAGCAGGCAGAGAGGAAGCCCGGACAGGGGCAGAGAGGGAGGAGGCAGGGGGCAGATGAGATCCAGGAGGAGGAGGTGGGTGGAGATGAAGCAGGACCTCCAGCGGGGAGCGGAGGAGGAGGCGGCGGTGAGAGGGAGGGAGGGTGAGCGGGATCCCGAGGTGACTGGGCTGCAGAGAGAGTGAGAGAAGGGCGTCACGTCCGGCCAGGCGCCAGGCAGCGGAGCTAACCCTGCGGCGCCCGCAGCCCCCCGCTGCAGCGGCTCCAGCAGGGAGCAGGGAGGGAGGCCTCCCAGGGGCGGGCTGCACCTTTCTCCTGTGCATCCGCCTCCACCTGCACCTGTGCCACCTCCACCTCCTCCACCTCCTCCTGCTGCTGCCGCTGCTCCTCCAGCTGCTCCTCCGCACTCTGTGCCCGCCGGAGACCCAGGGAAGAAAGAGCGCAGACGCTGACGAGGGGGCCACCACCCACTGGCAGCTGTCCCCGGGACCCCTACCTCGGGCAGAGTGGAGGGCATCCCAGGGGAGAGGGCTGCGGCCACAGCGGCTGCCGCATCTCCTCCCGTCCCCTGGGAAGCATGGGGAGGGTCTGCAGGAGCCAGCAGGGGCCCTTCGGGGTGGCATCGGCCTGGCTGCCGGTACACGAAGCTGGGACGCGGGCAGGTGTGAGTGGGTGTCTGCAGGGGTGCCTGGGAAGTTCTTGCTTTGGGAGGGACCAGTAGGAGGCCCAGGAGGCCCCTGGGCAGCACCGACCAGACCAGGGATGCCAGCGACCATGTGTGGCATCCCAGGCCCGGGCCACCAGCCTGCGGCAGCAGAGCCTCAGACTCGCCGCACTCCTGCCAGGTGGCCAGTTGCTGGCACTGTTTGCTGAGGTGGGCGGGAGAGCCACAGCGGGACAGGGCGGCAGGCAGACAGACAGGAAGCCAGAGCTCACAGGTCTCCTCTGCACAGGACAGGGGCCCAGAGGGAACACTCCCTCCTTCCCGGCCTGGCCGTCTGCCCCGTCGCCCACCGAGGCCCGTGGGACTTCAGCCAGCTTGGTTCCGGGGGACAGGAGCCCTACTCGAGCCCTCCCCAGCGTGCAGGGGCTGCCAGGCACGCCCCACGGCCACCTCCGGCAGGGTGGCGCAGAGCCAGTTCCACGGGGTTCCCTGAGCCCCTGGTACAGTGCCCAAGCAGGAGGCCTTGGTGAGGGCAAGGCTGCCGGGCTTGGCTTCCCTGTCCTGGCCTAGGCTGGCTGGACATTCTTTGGCCCTGGGCATTGGGGATCCCACGAGTTCCAAGCATGAGGCAGCAGAGAGAGCAAGTGCCCGCCCCCACCTCACAGAGAACACGGTGAAGACCTGAGGGGGACCTCGCACCATGCCCTGACCCCCAGTTCAACTCTGCCTCAGGCCACACCAGCTGTGGCATCGAGCCTCCCTGGCCATGCCCTTGGGAAGGTCCCTTTGCACTACTCCCCTGCCGGGGCCTGGGTAACTGGGTGAGCAGACATGTCCACAGCAGCATGGGATGGATGGATGGCTGGACCACGGGGTCATGGATGTGCAGGAGGGGAGGGAGCGGCAGGGAGGGTGGGGGCGGGGGCGGGCAGTGCCTTCACACAGGCCGGGCTCACCTTGGCTTTACGGCTGGCCTCGGAGCTTGGCCCATGCGGGGAGCTGTGGAGCTCCTTGGACACCACGCACAGGAACTCCGCCTGGTCCTCGCTGCCATAGTTGTAGGAGGAGCCAATGTTCACCAGCTGGAGGGGGAGGCGTGACATCGCACCTGGCCAGGTACCACCTTAGCCACCTTCATGCCAGCCCTGGCTTTCCAGAGGGCACCTCTGGGCAGGAAGCCAGGGGGTCTCACTCCCACCTGTGCCCCCTGCCTTGGTTGGACCTGAGCCCTGGGGGAGGGTGGCGGTGGCACCCCCACCTCCAGCCCAGCCCACATCCAGCATCCACTGTTCAAAAGCAGGTGGGGGCCTGCAGTGGGCATGCTGTCCCCGGATCCCAGGTGTAGCTACAGCAGCCCAGGACTAGGCTGTACGGTGAGCACCACGGGCTGGTGCCCAGGCTCCTGCCCGCTCAGTCTGAGCACCTCTGCAGCTGCCAGCCTCTTCCAGGCTCTTGGGGGCTGCCTTTGGCCAGGGTCCCTGGAATCTCCAGACCGCCAGGCCCTTCTGGCTAGCACAGTCCTTGCACGGAACGGGCCTCCTGCAGCTCTCAAGGCCCTCACTCGGAAGGCGGGGACACTGGTCGTCCCACTGGAGCAGAGGCTAGAGGTCCCAGCGGGAAGAGGAGGAGCGGGGTCAGGACCTGGGACCTCTTCGCATCCTCTGTGGGGTCCTGAGGACCTCAACGTCATCCTCTGGGCAGGTAGCGTGACACCAGAGCCAACGCGAGGCCCCACCCATCACCCAGGCCTAGGACCCTTTCCGATGGCCTTTCTGATTTTCCCCAGTCCTGTGAAGGAGGAGACATCGGCCCACATCCCGAAGGACCCTGAGGCGAGGCGCTGGGCGTGGCCAGGGCCGGAGCGAGTCGTGGGAGGACTAGAGGGAGCCCAGCTGCGGCTCCTGGGCTGGCCTGCCACTCCCTGCCCAGCCTCCTGGGAGCCCAGCCTTCCTCAGTTTCCATGGGCAGGGTCACTGGTGCGTGGTGTGGGTAAGGGCCCAGCCAGGCCCTGCTCCCTCTGAGGAGGTGGACGCCAGCTGAACACCCCAGCAGGCCTGGAGTCTGCCTGTGGCATAGCTCCAGGAGGCGTGGCCAGGCGGCTCCACTGCCCTCTGAGCACCAGGCTCCTTGCACCTGAGCTGCGACTTGGGTCACGGATGTGCTCACACCATGGCAGGGCCACCACCTGCTGCCGAGCACTGACGCGGGCTGCCGAGGCCACTCTGTGCCCTGGGCAGCCTTTCCGTTGATTGAGAAGGTCCCTGGCTGGGAGTCCCTCGGCGGCCCCGCCCCGCCCCCGCCGCCCCGCCCACCTGCTCAAAGCGCCAGCCATCGGACATGGTGGAGACCATCTGCGTGAGCTCCTCCTCCTGGCACTGCAGCACGCGGTACACGTGCTTGGGCGGCACCTGCGGGCAGAGGACCCCTTGCTGCAGCTGTGGAGGCCCCGCCGCCCTGGCGTGCGCCCACAGAAGCAGGTGCTTGAGGACCGAGGGAGGGAGCCGCGTGTGCGCGCCCACTCCGCCAGGTGCTCTACCGCCACCCTCTGCATTACGGGGTTTTCACTGGGGCTCAGTGAAACCCCCAACACGAGGGTGGCAGAGCCAGGACTGGAGCACAGATGATACAGAGGGGAGGAGGGCAGGGCCTGGACACTCTGGGTCATCAAACGAGCCTCCCTCCTCAGTCCCTGGGCTGGGAGGTGGCCTCTCCCGGTCCCCAGCCCGCACTCTCAGGGTTGGAGGAGAATCTCTCCACCTTCTCCTGCAGACCAGTTACTGAGGCCTGGGGGCCAAGCTCAAGCGACCAGTGCTGTGCTCACAAAGGACGGCCTGGCCCAGGGTGGACACTGGGCTGATCCTCCATGGTCCCCTGCAGGTCCTAGTACCTCCACGTCAACCCCCTTTCACCTGTGGGGACAATTCTGAGCACTAAATTCCACAGGAGGAAATTAAGGTTCACAGAGGGGTGAGACTAGCTTAGGGTCACACAGAAAAAGGAGCCCAGCGAGGCAGGGACAGAACCAGGGCCTGGGGTGGTGTCTGTCGTCCCCCCCCCCCCACTTGCCCCGGGGGGTGGGGGAGGTGGCTCCTGCCTCTCCTGGCCCGCGGGCTTCCCACCTGGGTCACCGTGTAGTCCTTCTCCTCCATCCGGTCCTTGATGATGCGCACCAGCGGGCCGATGTTGTAGAACTCCGCCTCCTCCAGGACCCCTGCGGAGCGGCCACGTCATCCTGCTGCCCCGCCCCGCCCCAAACCCACCTCCCGCTGGGCGGGCCGCAAGGGGTGGCCAGGGTAAAGCGGGAGGGAACTTCGCTCCGAGACCCCACGCTGCCCACTGGTCAGCACTCAGCCTCTCCCACTCTGTGGAGGACGGCGAGCAGGCCATGGGCCAGGCGCAACCTGGGCTGCTCCGGGCCATGGGGCACAGGCTGGTGGGACCGACCCACCACATCCTGCCACTTATCAAGCATGAGCTCGTGCAGGCCTGTGCTCAGGTGACATCCTCACGGCCCTGAAGTTGCGGACCACACGTGGGTGCTCATCATTCCACGAGCACATGGGGAAGCCGAGGCTCCCAGGCAGGAGCAACCTGTCAGGGCCGTGGGCAGGAAGCACGAGCGCTCTGGACGCTGGCTTGGGTAAGTGATTCCCCAACCACCACACTCCACGGTTTGCAAAGCCCCCACGTGCTCCTCGCAAGTGCTGGGGACAGGAGAAAAGTAGGCATCACTGTCTCCATTTTATAGTCGAGGTCACTAGAGAGACTAAGGAAGCCACTGCCCAGCCCACCCATCAAGTCGACCAAGTGTCCAGGGCATCTGGACCTCCCTAAGGTTCGGCGGAGCAGGGCACCTTCTGGTCCTTTCCGTGACTGGTCTGTGGGCTCCCTGGGAATGGACAAGAAGTCTGCTGGCCATCTACAGTGTGGATAGGGGGTCCTCACCAGACCCTGATCACAATGGCACCCTGATTCCAAAATTCCAGCCTCTGGAACTGTGAGGAACGAGTGTGCTGTTTAAGAGCACCCAGGCCACGGCACCCAGGCCACAGCACCCAGGCCATGGCACCCAGGCTGCAGCACCTAGGCTGCAGCACCCGACATACAGCCCAAACTGACAGATCCACCCTGCTGTGTCTGGTGCCCATGTGGGACCTAAGGGAGAGGCGGTCAGGAAGTGTTGCTCTGTGTGGCAGACCCCTGCCCATGTCCTGTGGCCAGACCATGGACATCTGTGCCCATGACCTCAGGGCCAGATGCTGTGCACCCTCCACCATCCCAATGAGGCCATGCTGCGGTCACCCCATATCACCAATGGGGGCTTGGAGGCACAGGGGTTCAGTAACATTCCCAAGGTCCCACAGCTAGACGGCTCCACTCGGACCCCAGTCGTCTGGCCCCGTCTGAAGGTGCTGGACCTGCAGAGCTCGGAGAAACCAGGAGCCTGTAAACAGGCGCTGGCTGTGACGCAGCTGGAGCGCTCACCTCCTCCCTCCTGGGACAGGCCACACCCAGGGCCTCTGTGCTCTCTGGGGGCTATGGGCAGAGCCAGGTCCTGCAGCGAGGTCTGATGCTGAAGCCCTGCCCTGTGGGGAGCCTCGTGGCCTGCAGGTCACTGTATGCCACAGGGGTCAGTAAGGGGATATGCTGGCCCAGAGCTGGGAGGGAAGGGCCACGCCAGAACCCACAGATGCATGGGACTCGTGGCAGGGGACTTGTGGCAACTGCAGTCCCATACAGGCTCTCCACAATGCAGGTCACTGCCCTTATTTTAGAGACACTTGTGCAGATGTGGAGAAAAGTGACATGTCCAAGCTGGCCCAGCTGGTGAGCTGACCAGAGCTACACCCTGTGACCCAAGGAAAGTGGATCTAGCAGAGACTACAGTTCCTGCCCTAGCTGGGGCCTGCTAAGTGACCATTCTCCAGACCTGGCTTCCAGTCTGTCTGCTAGGCCCAAATGTGGGCCTACACAGGGACCTGCCGCCCAGGCCTGGGAGGGGCCGAAGCCCTGCCAGGGAGCAGGCACCCCACCCCCTCTCCACCCACAACCAGCACTATGCTGCAGAGGCTGCCAGATTTGGGGAAGAGTCACCTGCTCCACCCACCTGCTGGCTACAACCCTCACCAGGCAGAGTCTGAGATACCCGACACCAGCCCAAAGCCACAGCTCTTCCCACTCCCAGCTCACCCTTGCCCCCACCCCAGCCTCTGGGAGTGACTACCCACATCTGGCTTCCCAGGAGGCCAGGAAGAAAGGGCATCTCTGCTAGCAAACAGGCCTTAGGGCCTTGCTGGCTTCCCCTATCCTCTGGGTATGTCTCTGTCACCTCCCTGACATCGCCCAGTGAAAGCTGGGGCCTGTCAGCTTGGCAGAGACCCTGGGACTCAGCCCTGTCTAGGACGCGAAGAGGCAGAAAACACAGGATGTCATCCAGCTGGAAGAAATGGCTTTGGGCCTCTGGTAGGCCATGGCAGGCAGGCTGCAGAGGGTAGGGCTAGGACATGGGCCCCACATGGGCCCCAGGCCAGGCCCCTGGATCAACTCACCCTCCTCAGCCATGTCCTTGTCCAGCACCAGCTTGCCATGCCGGAGGAAGTTCAGGATGGGCCCAAAGTAGGTGGGGTCACGGTCAATGAGGTAGGCCCCGGTCTCATCCTATGGAGGAGAGGGCCAGCGTGAGAGGAGTGAGGCTGTCCCCTGGCATATCAGCTCTCCCTACAGCCCCCAGAAAGGACTGCAGGGAGCAGGAGAGAGTGGCAAGATGGAGTAATAAGGCTCTGGGGTCAGTCGGACCTGGGTTCAAACCCTGCCTCTGCCTTTTCCAAACTGGGTGACCTTGGGTCAATAATTTGGCCTCTGAGTCTCTTTACCCCCTAAGTAGGGGTCACTGTGAGCACACAGGGAGAAGAGGTCTGAGTGGCACCTGGCCAGGGTACGGCTCAGTGAATGTCTTTCTTTGAGAGCCCCCTGAAGCCAGCCCACTGTCCACCAGGTCCCTTTTCTTTCAGGGAATGTTTACAGGTTCCCAAAGGAGCCGCTCCCTCATTGGACACTGGCAGCCTGCAGGGAGGCAGGGCGGGCATCAGGACAACTCTAGAGAGGTGAGAGGACTTGCCCAAGGTCACAACATCCGAGTGTCATGGGACAGGGGACAGGGAACCTGAGAGAGCATCTCCAGATCAGCACCTCTGGTTACAGAGGAGGGGCTGAGCCCAGAGCATGGATGGCTCTCGCCCAAGGTCATGCTGGCAGTTTGCAGCAGAGATGAGCAGGAGCCCAGAAATGGTGCCCCTGGACCAGCGCTCCTCCCAGTCGGGAAAGCACCCCATGACTCCTGTGCCCGCTCCCGGACCCCTCGGCCGCTCACACCCGGAAGGAAGGTGCGGGCAACCTCAGCAACTCCGTGCCCAGCGCGAAGTCCTGTACGGAAAGCGGAGAAAGCCCTGCCGTCGGCGCCTCCCCGCAGCCCAGCGGAGGAGAGAGCCCCGATCCGGGGCAGGGCTCCAGGGCTCCAAATGGCCGCGGCCTGCGTTGTCCCGTTGCCACGGCAATGGGCAATCGCTGCTCAGCTCCACTTCCTCCCCACGGCTGCCAGTTCCTCCCGACTCCGGCTCGGCGGAGGGCAGCCCATCGGGCCCCCACGCTGACGGCAGGGCCGGGCCGGGTCAGGCCGGGCGGGAAGCCCGTGCGGGGAGCGGGGACCCCGGCCCGCCCGCCCGCGGGCTCACCCGGTCCGACTGCAGCTCTTCCCCCTGGCACAGGCGGCTGAGGAAGGACTTCTGCTCGCGGCACAGCGTCTGCCGGGTGGTCAGGAACACCGTGCCCCCCACGTTGAGCCGCACCCACTTGCCCCAGCCGCCCGCGGCGCGGCCGCCCGCCCCCGCCGCCGTTGCTTCCCCGGCCTCCATCCTCATCGCTCGCCGCGCTCTGCAGCCTCCGCTCGGTGCCCGCGGCCCCGCGCAGAGCTTGCCGGGAGCTGTAGTCCGCGCCGCGGGACCGCGCCGCCCCAGGCCCCGCCCCAGGCCCCGCCCCGCCCACGGGCCCCGCCCCGCCCGCGGGCCCGCGCGAGGCGTCCGTCCTCCCTCCCTTCCCCCGTCCGCCCCCGGGAAGTCCCTGGACCACGTTCCTGTTTAGGGACGGTCAGGCCCCGGTCCCTGAAAAAAATTGACACCCTAAACCAGCAGCCCTCCCATGCGTTCCCCTCTTTGTTGCTTTTTCCTTTGTGCAGTCCGGGCTCTCAAGAAGCTGATAGAAGAAACTTCTCCCTGGAATGCCCATAACGTTTACCTCTGTCTGATTCCTAATAGGGGCGTAGGGAAGCTACAGGGGTGGAACCCAGGGCCTCCCGTGCTAAGCAGGCACTCCCACGGAGCCACACCCCCAGCCCGGTTCTGGGAGTTTTTCACTCGGTCCTGTGGGGAGGGTCGCAGGGATGAGGGTGGGTTCTTTCCTCCACAGAAGTTCTTCAAGTTCAGCATAGTTGGACTTAGGGCTGGCCAAGCACCTTCCGTATGCCAGGTGCTTTGTGTACACGCATGTCTTATTCACCTGAGCTCCTAGCAGCTCTGCAGGGCTGGTATCACCTGCCCATCTTACACATGGGGCCACAGAGGTGAAGTGACCGTGGCCCAGCCCAGCCAGGTGGGTTCCAGGTACATTGCCACCACTGAGACCCCCTCTCCTGAGCATTCCCAGGGAGGAAGACTAGAGCTCGAGATCAGTCCTTTTGAATCCGGCTTTTGTAGGATGTTTTGGGAGAGGTCTGGGCGTGGGTAAAGCGGAGCCCCGCTGAGTGTCCTAGTTCTTGGCTGGAGCCACGTCAGAGGTGACTCCATGAGTGAGGAAGGCGGTCTGGGGGAGAGAGAGGTGTGGGGCACAAGCAGGCGGGAGGAGGTGCTGTGGGGCAGCCTGGCTTTGCAGCACCTGTAGTGCAGGTGGCCACTGCCCCTGATGTGACCCTCAGAAGAGCGACATGGGCTGTTGAGAACAGGTGGGTTGTCTGCAGCCTTGGGAGTGGAGGAGCCCCCTCCCCAAAGAGGATGTGAGAAGTCAGAGAGGAAGTAGCTGAGGAAGTCTTGGGATGGGAAGTGGGTCAAGAGAAAAAAGCAGAGTCTGCGGGGGAAGGAACCAGAGCATTGGGGACACCAGGGTGGGCCAGTCTGAAGTTCGGGGTCCCAGAGCCACAGGAAGCCAGCTTCCTACCGAAGGCTCCTCCCACTCCCCCTCCTCCCCTCAGGAGCCCCAGCAGGTGCAGGAAAGCCTGCCTCCCACCTGAAACAAAGCAGATGGAGCAAGACACCAGAGCCCTAAGCAGAGCTGGCAGCTGTCACCACAGCCCTGCCCGTGCCGGGGCTTTGCCTGCAGGAGGTCATGTGTGCACGGGTGTTGGGAGGGCTGCAGCCCCTGTGGAAGAGGAACCCCCCCCTCCCACTGACCCTGCTTTCAACCAGCTTGTTTGCTGAGCCCTAAAGAGGTGCCAGACATTGAACAGTGGGGATGGAGGTGTCCGAGGCTCACTGTCCTCCAGGGGGCTCTGGTGTGGGGAGGTGGTTTGAGAGGGCTGGGTGAAACACGGACTCCCAGGTGGCCCTGTCTGTGGTCATGTGCTGTCACGCTTCATGAATTTTTGCATGCACCCCCCACCACACATTTTCTGGGGTGAGGGGCACCACTGCCAGACAAGAATGCCACCCGGCAGTCCAGCTTTCTGGCTTCCTAGCTGAGTAGCCTTGGAAGAGTCATTCACCCTCTCTGAACCTCGGCTTCTCCATCTATAAATAGGGAACAATAACAGTACCCGTCTCACACACTTGCTGACAGGACACAAGGAGTCAACATATGAGGACATGTGACAGGTACCTGCCACACTGCCTGGGCAGAGGCCACTCATGACTGGCTTTTGTGAAGCCAGTCTCCCCCTGTCAATATCTGTGCCTGAGCTGGAGGCTGCCAACTCCACCACCTCCTCCCTTCTGGGACAGGAGGGGAGGGCAGGGAGAAAGGTCCCTGCAAATGACCCAGGTCTCATGGCAGAATGACTGCCACTTCCTCACGCTAAGCCCCTGTGACCTAAAACGACCTGCAAGTCACCGTGTTTCCAAATAGAGCCGAAAGAACACAGAATGTATCCAGAGCATCCGGGAACTGCCACCTGAGCACATGGCTGCTCGTCCTGGTTTGAACCTTCTGGTCCTCTTAGCAGCATCTCCACATCTAAGTGGCTTGCGTCACACCTGCTGAGATGTCATTCATCCCTGCTGGCTGTTGCACTCAGTTCTCTTGCCGAAGTTCGGGGTGGCAGAACATTCAGATTATCCTCAACTCCTTGTTTTGTTCTCCAGGTCAAATCCATTCTTATCCCTGCCTGGGGGCTGCTGCTGCTCATTCTTGGTGTGGGTGTTGCTGGTTTTGAACAGGCACCTCTTCAGGTCACCTGAGGAGAGAGGTGTATCCGAAGAGCATGCATCTGACCTGCCACGGGTACTTCTGCCCACTGCCGCAGGCTTTCGGAGATCTGCAGGCCCGGGTTTGAATCTCTGCTCCGCAGCTCCCCGCGACGCCTGCTTAGTGAGGTGCACCACCTCTTCGAACCTCACTTTCCGCCATTTGCAGTACTTAAAGCAGGATGTTATTTGTACTGAGTGCAATTACATGTGGTCAGTACTGTCTACTAGGACTGTGCACCTACCGTGTTCAGGTTCTGGACGTGAAGCATTATTCTCAGCGAGGCCAAACTCTGGTTTATTCGCCTGAATATTTATAAGATAACAAGAACTTCGCCACGCTTTCACCTCGAACTTCCTCGAGTCGTCGAGGGCCCCAAGTGCAGAGCTTTAGCGTTTCAGACATGAATGAGACCCAGGCCCTCCGCTTGAACTCTTTTTCTTTAAAAGGACCCGCAGTGTCTGCACGCTCCAGCGGGGAGCCGTTCACACCACCAAAGGACGCTCAAGCATCTGGAGCAAAAAGCGCCTTTTCCCATTTGCGTAAAGCTACAGCAGCAGCGCCTGGCAGTGATGCTGGGCCATCTGGGCCCTGCTGGACCACCCGGTCCTGGGTACTGCTCGCTTCAACCAGTAGAGGGCGCGCAACGGTCCTCCCCACCCCCCCGCGTCTCCACCCGGCCGTGAGTGTGGGCGCCACAGAGCTTCGCCAGCAGGGGGCGCGCCAGCAGGGGGCGCACCAGCGTGTCCCGCGCCTTGCAGAGCCGCTGGAGCCGCAGCCTCTGTCCTGTCCACCAGCCCAGGTGGTCTTGCCTGCCCCTGTTCATTCCCTTTCCAGAAGCTCTACTCATGGGACTGGGGCGGTGACAACTGGCTTCTTACCAACCTCCCCCGACCCCCACTGTCTCTCTGGCGCCAGTGGATGCAATTCCACAGCTTGATCACAACACATAGACTCTGTGGCCTGTCCTGCTGGACTCCAGCTCCCGCTGCTAGACATTTACGGACGCTGCACCAAGCACTTTCCTGGGTGGCTTCTTCAGTCCTAATTCAAGTGGGAGATGCGCTGGAATTGGAGGGTCCCAGGGAGTTCTGGTCTCTGGTGGCCTCCATACTTCGGTTCCTTCCTTCCTCTACAACCTCAGCTCTCTCCTGGCAGGATTTGGGATGAGGGTAGGAGAAAAGGGCAGGGCAGAAAAGGTTCTCCTTGCCTGGAATCCTTGGTTCTCTGGTGGCTTTGCAGATGATTTAAGCTGGCTCTTTTTTATTTTTTGTACCGGGGATTGAACCCAGGGGTGCTTTACCGCTGAGCCACACCTGAGAACTTTTTATTTTTTATTTTGAAACAGGGTGTTGTTAAGTTGCTCAAGGCCTTGCTAAATTGCTGAGGCTGACCTTAAACTTGTGATCCTCCTGCCTTAGCCTCCCCAGTTGCTGGGATTACAGGCATGTGCCAGCATACCCGGCTGGCCTGCAGGCCTGGGGCCCACCCAGCCTCGGAGCCCCCAGAGTCAAGGACACACATGTCCAGCTCTGCAGATGACTCCTTGAAGCCCCTGTCATCAGCCTGCAGGAGGGAGGCACTCTAACCACGTCTCCCCATGGGGGAGCCCCCAGCTGTCTCCTCGGAAAGCCCTCTGCCTCCCACCTGCTTCTGGGGGGCCTCTCTCCTGTCTGCTGTGGATAGGAGGCAGAAGTTTCCTAAATTTTCCAAGGTGAGTTCTTAACTACTTCATTTGTAAGAACTATTTTCGATGGTCTAGCACCTTACTTTAGATGTGGCTGTAGTTAACAGCCCTGGCTGAAATGAAATCAGAAAAAACTGCATTAAAACAATGACAAATTTTTTTTTTATTTTGGAAATAATTTCAGGCTTAGAAACATTGCAAAAATGATCCAAAAAATTCCCTAAATGTTATTTTTCATTTTCTCTCCTTGATGCTTTCCTGTTTTTTTTTTTTTTTTTTTTTTTTTTAAAGTAAACTGCTGAGTTAATGATCTTTTGTTTCCAAATCCTTCAGCCTGGTTTCTGAAAAACAAGGACCCTCTCTCCCATAACTCTAGCATGATGATAAAAGCCAGGAAATTAATGTTGATACAGTACCTTTAACTTATCTGTAGATTTCCTCAAATCTGCATTAGTCTTGCTGAAGTCCTTTATATCAAAAGAAAAAGACTACAGTCATCCAGGATCCAATCCGGACAGAAGCGCTCAGTGACCCTGACCTTTCCCTGGAATGGATCCTCTTTCTTTCTTTCATTTTTAAAGGGTACAGGTGGTTTGTTTTCTAGAATGACCCTCGACGTGGGATTGCCTGCTGTTTCCTCAGAACTCGATTCCCTGCCGGCCGCAGAAGCGGTGCTGAGTTCTCAGAGCGCCATGCTGGGAAGCCCTGATGTCACTTGATTCGATATTTGTGGGGTTGACATGACCAGTAGTCGTGAGACTCCGTCAACAGTCTACTTCTCATCAGATTACTTTACCTCCTCGTTAATTGTAGCACTCATTGATTATTCATGCCTGAAATAATCATGATTATGCTGACTGTCAAACTGATGTTTCCCTCGCTCCTTCTGCATTTACCTGGCTGCGGGCGGGGAAGGAAGAGCCCCCCTCTCTCCCTCGTGCCTTTGTCATTCATCTGTTTGTATCACTGTGGTCTGTTGGGGTCTTATTTATTCTGTGAGCTATAATCTGTTACTGGTGTTCATTTTGAGACTCAGTTATTTACGATTTGGTCAATGGAAGCCACTCCAAGCCGGCTTCGGAATCCACTGACGGAAGGGTTGATTTTCATGCTGGGGGTCAAACCCGGGGCCTTGTGCCTGCTGGGCAAGCGCTCTTCCACTGAGCTACACCCCCAGCCCTGTATCTCATAAAAGAATAAATTATTAAATAAAATAATGGTCTTTCTAAAAAATTGGGGTAAAATCCACGTAACATGAAACTGGCCATTTTAGGCATTTTTGGTAGCACTGAGCGCATTCCTAATGTCGCCATAGTGTCATCACCGACATTCACCCAACTCTCCCAAATGGAAACCCGGGGAGGCCTGTGGCACTCCGAGCACTTCCTCTCAAGCCCTGGCTTCGTCCCAGCGCCACAAAGGGTCAAAACAGCACCAACACACACCCGCACTCACCTCCTCCGTCTCCTCTTCCAGCAGCTCAGGCTCCTTCTGATGGATGATGACGGCTAAGACCAGCACCGGAACCTGGGCAGGCTCGCCGTGCTGGGACGCGGTGGCTTCTGGCACTCTAGGGGAGCCGGTGGAGTCAGGAGAGGTGTGCGCGCGCACACACGCGTGTACACACACGTGCACACACACACCTGTTTCTCCACCTGCCTTAGGAATCCCGAGTTCACCGACCTCTCCAACTCTGACCAGATCCACGGTTCCCAGGATCCTCGAGGTAGTCACTGATTTGCACGGTGCTAGTTTTTGAAAAACAAACCCGTATGCAAGAGTTCCATATTTATTTTCCAAGTTTGCTTGTTTGTTTTGTCTCTGGTCTGAGGATAATGAGCAAAAGATCACAGTGCCGCGTTCACGGCTTACTCGGATGGGTCGATGGTGGGGGTTTAGGGTTGATTCGTCTGCTATGCAGAATAGTCTGCAGTCCATCCCAAGAGTTGGTTTCCTTGTGTCCATTTGTTTTACACCCCCTTCATCAGTGTTGATGGATTCTTTTTTTAATTTGTTCTTTTTAGTTGTACACGAGTAGAATGTATTTTTGACATATCATACATACACGGAATATAACCTCCCATTCTTGTGATTGTACATGGAGTTACACTGGTGTGTATTCACATATGAACGTAGGAAAGTTCTTTCTACTGTCTTTCCTATTCTCACCCCCCTCTCTTCCCTTCATTCCCCTTTCTCTAATCCAATGAACTTCTATTCCCATCCCCTGTTGTCTTTTAGCTTCACTTAGTGTGATATTTATTCTCCAGTTCCATCCATTTACCAGTAAATGCCATCATTTCTTTTTCCTTCATGGCTAAGTAATATTCCATTGTGTATATGTACCACGATTTCTTTATCCGTTCATCTGTTGAGGGGCCTCTAGGTTGGTTCCATAGCTCAGCTATCATGAATTGAGCTGCTATAAACATGGATGTGGTTGTGTCACTGTACTATGCTGATCTGAAGTCCTTTGGGTATAAACCGAGGAGGGGGATAACTGAGTCAGATGGTGAGTCCATTCCAAGTTTCCTGAGGAGTCTCCACACTGCTTTCCAGAGTGGCTGCACCAATTCCTAGTCCCATCGGCCATGCACAAGTGAGCCTTTTCCCCACATCCACGCCCACATTTTGTTGATGGACTCCTTTTTAGTTTTTCAAAACCGCACAAAAATCTATACACAGGAACATAGAAAGCGGCCCACACTCCATCCCTCCATCCTGTGTCCCCATCGCCAAGGGGAGTCAGGTGTTTTTGGTTTTTGTTTGTTCGTTTGCTTGTTTGTTTTTGGTATGAGGCCCCTTAACTCAGGGGTGCTTAACCACTGAGCCACATCCCCAGCCCTTTTCTATATTTTATTTAGAGACAGGGTCTCCTGAGTTGCTTAGGGCTTCGCTAAATTGCTGAGGCTGGCTTTGAACTCCCCATCCTCCTGCCTCAGCCTCCCGAACTGCCGGGATTACAGGCGAGTGCCGTGCCCGGGCAGACTTATTCTTCAGTGTGTCCTTTTGCAGGAAGGAAGACACACACAGCTTTTGATCGTTCCCTTTTCTTACACAAAAGGATACACAGGAGGACAGTAGGGCTACTCTCCTGCTCTCCTGTTTTTTCACTTAACTTTCGTCCTAGAAACCCCTTGGCCTCGTCCCACAGAGTGAGGTGCCCCACGTGCTGACGTACTGCAGCCTGTTCAGCCATCCGTCTGACTGATACAGAGACGTGAAGCACGGAGGCCGTTTCCAACATTTCCTGTTCACAGATAACGCCCAGACGAGTGGTTCAACCAGGCGTGAGCACCTTGAGCTGGCAGCAGTCAGGTCCCGCCAGGGGGTCGCTGGTTGAACAGGTGAGCGCATGTGCAGCTTCATTCCCTCCAGAAGGATGGAGCCCACGCGTGTTCTCACTGGCAGACAGGAGCACGCCTGTGTCCCCAGACCTCAGCCACGCAGAAGGTGCTTCCGGGCGTCCACGCCTGCCACCCTGATAGGTGAGGAAGGCCACGGACACCACTTGATATGCTTTTCTCTGGGCCCGGGGAGTCGAGCATCCTGCTTTATGTTTAAGGGCGGCTTTAAGACTCTGGCGTGTGTGGACTGTCTGCTCGCAGGTAGTGGAGTCGTTCTTCAATCAGATTTCAAAATCTTTTATTTCCTCAGTGTTTGAGTGTTTTATTAATAATAGGGACATTATCCCTTTGCGATATGGGTGCGAATATTTTCTCCCAGATCATTAGTTTCTTCTTCTTCTTTTTTTTTTTTTTTTTTTTTGCTAACAAGGGTGTGCGTTTTCCATCCGTGTTGTCGCTGACTGGTGGTTTATTTCGCTGTACTTGGGTGTGGAGTCAGTCACCAGGCCTGCCTGCCACACCGCGTACAGAGAAACCCGCCCCTCGCCCTGTCCTTCCAGTGCCTGGCTGGGTGAAAGACCCTCAGACCCCCTGTCCAAGGAAGAACTCACGTGATCACTGGCTGCAAAAGCAAGAGGCAGTTTATTGATTACACAGGCGCCTGCGGGTGCTCAGCGAAACCTCAGCCGGAGCTTCGGTGAACTGGCACACCGGGCTTTGGGGTACAGGTTTTTTATAGGGTAAAGGGGCAGGTTTCGCGCGCACGGTAAGCAACAGATTTCTTATTGGTTATTTTGAATCCAGCATTTAGACATTCTTGGAGAAGCCATAAATTTACTTTAACTGGAGAGGGGGATGAAAGATAGAGACACAGGCGGAGACACAGGCTTCCCCAAATTGCCCGCAGCCCCTCTCTTCCGCACCTGCATAAACACAGGCTTTCCCTAATTGCCCGCAGCCTGCATAAACACAGGCTTTCCCTAATTGCCCGCAGCACGGGTCGTAAAAAATGGTAAAGAATGTATAAACTCAGACTTCTCTCACCTTATCTGTGAAGGCTAGGGGAGCTGACCCGAGAAGGAACCTTGTTAAGGATAGAGCGGCTCAGAACTTAAGATGCCATGCTTCACAAGCCATAATTTCACTTTGCCATTTACAGTCCTTCGTTATCTCATCCTATTTACTCTGTCCTTGGTCAGGAATCTGGTATCTGAGGTTTTACAGGACAGTTTTATAGTTCCTGCTTATCAGCTCCTGTTAGTTCAGACATGCTCTGACTTTCCCAATTATCCTGCCTCTTTCTTAGCTAAATCTTCAGATAAATTCCTTTAACATGCCCCGTTAATAATTTTTCTTTTTCTCTTAAAATAGGCCTGAGCTGGTGGGACAGGGGTCTTTTCATGGGTTCATTTTTCTCATTTAGATTCCCCATCTATTTGGAGTTTATTCTACAAAGTGTGACACCTGGATTCAAACTTCTTTCCAGATGCCAGCCAGTTATCCCCGCACCTTCAGTAACAAGTCTCCTGGTTCCAAGGCTTGGGCTGTGCCACCGGGGTCAGATGCTGCTCTGCCCTGTGTACCTGGGCCCGTTCCGGGCTGTATTCTATTCCACTGCTTTATTTATGCACGTCACTTTTTATTTTATTTTACTTTATTTTTGTACTGGGGATTGAACTCAGGGGTGCTTAATGTAAGAAAACCCATGAAAACCACGCTGGACATGGGAATTGACATGTGTCAATTGACAGAGTGTCTCCCTGCAGGGTAAGAGAGAAAATGAGAGGAAAAGAGAAAGGGCGTGCGCAAGAGAGCGTGGAAAGCCAGGAGGAGAAAGAAAGGGAGTGGTGGGGGGCAGATAAAGCATGAGAAAGGATGGCGGGGTGCTACCCTTAAGCAGTTGAATTCCACCGGGCTAACAGGGGACCAATATCAGAGAAGGATACTTGCAAGCTGACTGATGAACCAATAGCTAGCTAGGATGTTCACAGACTGACAGTAGTTGGGAGGCGGGGAAATGGCTGCAGCGGAAAGGGTGGGGACAGCAGCTTTCAGACTGACAAGCTAGGCTGTGATGCAAGGAAAGGTTGGGCGAGCAGCTTTGTATTACACTTAACCAATGAGCCATGTCCTCAGTCCTTTTTAAAAATAGTTTGAGAGACAGGGTCTCACTAAGTTGCTTAGGGCCCACTAAGTTGCTGCTGCTGGCTTGGAACTTGCCATCCTCCTGCCTCAGCCTCCAGAGCTGCTGGGATTACAGGTGTGCACCCCTGCGCCCGGCTCACCGCTGTTTTATAGAGGGATTTGGGGGGTTTTATTTTCACATCCCCTTGGGTCTGTCCCTTGGCTGGTTTCCCCATCCCCGTGTTTTCCTGCTATACTCGCATATTCAATTCTTTAGATGCCCATAGGTAGCAGCCTTCCTTGTCCCTTACAGAAGTTTACTGGGATTTTTATTGGGGTTGTGTCAAATTTATCAACGGACTCGGGAACAACTGACTTTTTTGTGATGTTGAGTTGATGTCTTTGCATCAGTTCAGATCTATTTTGGTGTCTTTTAAAGTTTTCCTCAACAGGCTTTGCACGTTTCTTATAATTACTTTTATATTTTTAAATCCACTCGTTGTTGTTGCTATGGTAACTAAAGTTTCTCTACCACCATATGCTCTGACTGTTGGAGTATACCAAGCTATGGAATTTTATACCTCGCTGGTTTCTTTGATTGCTTGAGTAACTTCCATTATTAATTGTCCAGGGCATCTCAGGTATACTATCGTATTGTTGGAAAAAGGGGGTTTTCCTTCTGCCCTGTCAGTTCTCACGTCTGGAGCTGGTTTCTCCTGTCCCATCGCTTTGGCTGACACCTCCAGTGCTCGGAGCCGCAGAGGAGCCAACATCCTCTTAGTCCTGATTTTAGTAGCCATGTCTCTAGTGTTTCCCTATTAGAAAAAATGCTGTTGATAAAAAAGAGAGGTGCCATACACACACGTGTGATCTGCGATGGATGCACGCATCACCTCTGGGTGACACACAAGAAACTGGAGCGGCGGCCGCCGGGGAGGAGAGAACCGGCCTGGGAGGGAAACTCCCAGGAATCCTCTGGGACCTTCTGAAACTTCTTCAGAGTACAGGTGTTCTCTCCTCAACCAACGGATTATTAAAAACACGCGGAGAGACAGTTATTTTGAGGAACCGGAGGGGTAGCTCAGCTGTAAAGAGCATGCTCAACACACACAGGCCCTGGGGTCGACCCTCAGAATGAATGAATGAATGAATGAGTGAATGAATGAATGAATGCCAGTTATTTAGAAATAGTGAACCTATAACTTCCTCTAGTTGCCTATGATCCTATTTTATTTTAGGGTCATTCTTAAATACGTCTTATGGATGATTTTTTAAGGCAGTAGAATAAGCTGGCCCGCCACTGAGTGCGTGCGGTGAGGACTCAACCCAGTTGTTCACCTGCTGCCGGGACTTGTCCTCCTTGGCAGGCGCGTGACTTCCTGTTGTGGTACCGTCCCTCTCTCCTGCCTCTGTTGCCCAGCCCTGACCTGCATCAGGCCCAACAGGCCCACGGCCCCGCCCCACAGCTAGGCCGGGCCGGGGCAGGCTCCCGGGGCTGCTGCCCTCTCTGGCTCCTGGCTGGCTCCCACGCCATCCCTGCTCCAGAGTGCTGCCCTTTTGCCGCTGCCCGCCCAGCCTTCACGGGAAGGACCTCAGTTCTGAAACCTCTTCTGTGCACCAGAGATGGACAGTTATGCCCTTCCTCCAACCCCTGGCCGGGGAGCCCAGTGCTAGTGCCTCAGCTGACCATGGCCAAGCACTGGCTGAGCCTCCATGGGGGGTCTCTGGGGCCTTCCTGTCTCCTGACTGGTCGCTCCTGCCCCTCTTGCCCACAGTTCTCCCCTCCCTGCAGCTGCCTGGCTCCAGCCTGGCCCACGCTACGGGAGAGGAGGAAGGGGGTAGCTTTGAGGGCCTGGGAGGCTGAGGTGCATGTTCATGTCGTGTGGCCAGAGTGGACACTTCCATGGTCATGCTGAGGGCCACTCAGTAAAGATGCAAAGCTGGACAAGAATGCAGATGCCAGGGAGGGCGACCAGGCAGCCGGACACGTCATAGGATCGGGGAATGAGCAGTAGGCAGCCTGTGGTGGGCACGCAGAGGGCCCACCCCACCCGGGGCTCGCCGGCTGGGCTCACAGCGGCTGCACAGCCCTCGATGGCCTGAGGTGTGTGGCTGGCCCACAGCCTGCGTGTTTCCTGCCCCTAGAACCCCTCGGCTCCTGTTCCCACTTCAGGCGCTGCGTGTGGCCCAGCGGACAGAGAGCACACCAGCCCTGGCCCGGCCCGCGTTTCTACCAGGCAGCATTTAAAACACCTGCCCTGGAGGGAGGCTCCACCCGTTCTCGCTTGCCTCGCTCCTGTGAGCGCCAGAGCCCCTGCCGGGCTCCCTCCGCCCGTCTCTGCAGCCCGACTTGCTTTTCTCATGGGCTCCTAGTGATTTCCAACCTTTCAGGGATCAGAGACGGGAAAGGCTGGGGAGCGGAGGCTGGTGGGGAGGGAAGGCTGAGAAGAGGATGCAGGAGGCCCCCAAGCTGGTGCCCAGCTCCCCAGGGGCTCCCAGCCCCGCCCACCTCACTCTGGGCCTCCAGACTCTGCGGTCGCCTGCCTGCGGATTAGGCCCCGGCCTCCTTCCTCACTTTTTCTCTGCCCAGTGCCACCGCATTTTTTGAAGAGGGGACTGCATCTGTTAGAGTCCCAAAGGGTCGCCCCAGACAGGCAAGGGCATCGGTGGGTGCCCACCTGCTCCCAGAGCGGCGTGAGCCCATGTGCGTGCCTGCCCGTGTTTGCCGGGCGACGGGGTCCCGCAGACTTTGACTCGCTGAGAGCCGACTCGGGCTCCCATCCCAGCCCCTCGCACGAGGAAGAGCAGGCCATCTTCCCAGCGAGCCGCGGGGAGCCTCCTGTCACAGACCGGACATCGAGGCGCCCACCCCCGCCCAGGCCAGGGAGGGGGGGCCGCTCTTGGAATTGCTGCCCCGCCACACCTGCTCCCCGCGTGGGGACGTGGCCCAGGGGGCTCACAGGGGACTCCCGCCCGCCTGGAGTGCCGTGGACCCAGAAGCAGCCCCCTGGACCCGCTCTGTGTCCACCTCCCGGGTGCTCCTCAGCACGGGGTCATCGGGGCGTCTTCCTCCTCAGTGACACCCAGATCCTGGGGGTGGGGTGAAGCTGTGCACTGGGACTTGTGGGTGAAGCCAGCTGGGTGTGTCTGCAGTGTGTGTTGGGGACCCGGACCAAAGCACAGGTGGGAATTGACGGGCCCGTGTTGGTGGGCTGTGGGTGAGGCAGAGTCGCCGCCAGGTCTGGGCATGGTGACTCCTTGGTGGCAGCTGTGCACACTGAGATGGAGGGGCAGGCGGAGGGAAGGGCGGGGCGGAGGCCTGCCGCAGGGCTCTGGGTTCAGGAGATGAGTGGCTGCCGGCCCATTCCAGTCACTGGCTGGCTCTCAGATCCATGGCTGGGTGGCAGCACCCAGGGACAGCCGGCCCATGCAGAAGCAGGCGGGGTGGCGGGGCAGATTCCAAGAACGCAGACCATAAACGGGAAGGGCAACCAGCAAGGGCGCCCAGAGCCCTGAGGACCCGCGAGCTGAAGAGTCCCAAGAGTGGGGGCCACTTGGTCCAGGAGCGCTCAGCCCTGTGTGATGATGAATTATGAAGCGAAGCCACTGGGCGTTGGGGTGAACCCACCCCCAAGGCGTAATATGCTCACAACTTTGGTGCTTAAAATAATAAGGCTTTCCGTTGACCTGAACATTCTAACTTCCCTTCTCCTTGAGATCCGGATGATAAAGCTTCTTGGTGCTTCTATAGCTGAGGTCCTTCCAGCAGGGCCACCTCCCATCCTCTAGGGCTTTCCTTGGGACATCTCACCACCCACCTACGGAGCCCGCTGCAAAGCTGATTCCACAGCTCCGATACTCCACCTGCTGTGTGTCCTGGCTTTGGACCCTGACCCCTCCCTGGAGGCGCAGGTGCAGGGGGTGCAAGCGGCCGGCAGCTGGGGAGATAAGGTTGGGAGAGGCACTTCCAGCCGTCCCTGACGTAGACGGGGCACTCAGCAAATATTTGCCAAGCGGACAAAAATGTCAGCATCCCCTTTGCCCCGTGTTGCAAGTTTCTGCCTAGAAAACACCTGGGTGGGGGGCGGGTTGCAGAGGGGTTTCATTATTCCAGGATTCAGGCGTGCGGGAGGCGGGTGAGCTCAGGGGTCCTGGGCATTGCCACAAACCTGCAAGTTACACTGGAGCCCGTGCATCCAAGACCAGCGCGGCTAGCTCGCCTTTGTCCCGCCTCTGGGCAGTTCTCCTCTGAGCTGCTCAGACCCGTGGGGACCCAGAAGAGAAGAGCCCCTGCTGGGATCACCTTGGTGGAGACGGGACCTGGGTGAGGGGAAGGAGCCTAACACATACCCTCCCTTGCTTTAACACCATTGTTCAAGGCTTCCCCTTAGAGCTGGGGAGCACTCACTGGGCTTCCTGACCCCCAAATCTGGAAAGCGGCTGCATGGAGAGCTAGTGGAGAGACTCTCCTCACTGAGAATTCTAACTCGTGCTCCTTTGTACTGTGTGTTCCTAGGCAAATCACTCAACCTCTCTGAGCTCATTTTCTCTCCTGTAAAAGCAGCCTGTTGTAGAAGAGAACATCTCACAGTGCTCCCATTTCTCTTGGAAATATGATACAAAGTACTGCCTTCTCCCAGGAGTTTGGAAACTTTGTGAGGTGGGAAGACAGTTCTAGTGTTCATTGTTCTCTCTCCTCAGTGCTAGTTCTTGTCTAAATCCCCTTCTGAGGTAGATACTATTCCCCCCACCTTTTCTTTTCTTTTCTTTTTTTTTTTTTTCTTTTTCCCAGTGCTGGGGATTGAACTTTGTGGTTCTAGACCACTGAGCTACATCACCAGCTCTTTTATTTTTTCAGACAGGGTCTCTATGAGTGGCAAAGACTGGCCTTGAACTTGTGATCCTCTGGGTTCATCCTCCCAAGTTGCTGGGTTTGCAGGTGTGCGTCATTTTCCCCATCTTATAGATGAAGAGACTGAGGTTCAGAGAGGTCAGGACTTCCTTTGGAAATCTCGCCCAGAGACCCAAGCTTCTGTGTTGTCAGCTCAGCTCCTCTCTGTCCCTGTGAACCTGGGAACTGATTCAACACCAGAGGGAAGTTGAAGGGAAGGTGAAGTCAGGTGAAAGAAGAGAGCGTTCAGAGTCAGGACCCCAGACCTGGCCCAGGCTCTCTTGTGAATGCATCTTGGTAAGGCAGTACCTCTCTGGTTTTGTTTCCAGAGAAGGAAACAAACAAGGTCACTTCCAAGGTTTCACTGATAATGACTGACATGGCACTGTGTTTTGCTACTGAGATGGCATGTGGGGCCCGGGAAGATGGGGAGAGGTGGCCAGGGGCCACCTGGCAGGGGCACTTGGGGTCTTCTCAGATGCCTGCACCCAGCTCTGCACAGAGACTAAACACAGAGGCAGAGCCTGGAGCCCCCACCCTGCCCCCGGGGCCGTGGGGCAGAGGGTTTCCTAGAGCGGAAAGGATCCCCTCCCTGGCTGCCCACCCCGCTAGTCCCAGAGACCATCCTGCAAGAGCACCTCCCAGAGGTTAGAGCAGGCTCTCCTCTGGCCAACTACCCCTCGCCAGAAGGTTCTCGCTGGGTTGGAACATCCCACTGAGCTGTGGACCATGTCTCTACTGAAATCAGATGCATTGTATACCTGAGTATAGGGCGCGTTGGGTGGGACCCCAGACAAGTCACAGCAAAATTCACCTTAAATAGTCCCAAAGTCAGCAAGAGACCCCCAGGAGCATGGGCGGGAGGACTGTGTGCTTGGGAGCACCCTGGTCACGGGAATGGAGGGCTCTGAGTGCCAGAGCTGAGCACGGCAGGACAGGACCCCGAGACGCTGGGGCCCGCAGAGCAGCCTCTGCTGAGCATGCGGGAACCCCGGCACCCAGGCAGCCGCACGGCGACAAGGCGTGGCTGTTTTATTTCCTCAATAGTAAACCAGAAGGGAGGCGGGGCCCGCTTGGCACCAGGCGGCCAGCTCCGCCTTCCGGCCCCTCCCCCAGTGCCCGCCGCCTTCACACCCACCTCCACTGGGTGCCCACGGATCCCTGGCATTCCTGGTCTCCGGTGGCACCCTGAACACCACCGGAGTTCCATGAGGAAACACTTTCGGGCAAAGCAGGCTGGGCGCTGCTGGTGGTCAGGTGTCACCTGAGCTGGCCTGTGTCCGTCCTGCCCGGCCTCAGTGGGTCTTCCCCCGGCCCTCGGAGATGACTTCCTCTGGCTGGGCCCGCATGTACCACTCCACCCAGGAGCCGTCGTAGATGGGCACGTCGGGCTTGCCACACAGGTAGGCGCCCAGGGCCACATGGCAGGCCGTGACGCCAGAGCCACACGTGGCCACCAGGGGTTGGGACAGGTCCACCTTTTTCTCCTGGAACAGGCGGCTGATCTCCTCGGGGCTCTTCTCCGTGCCCTCTTGGGTCAAGAACTCTGTGAAGGGGATGTTCACGGTGCCAGGGATGTGGCCGGGCTCGATGCCTGCGGCAGAGAGTGAAGGGCGTGAGTGGCGCGCCGTGTGCCTGCGGGCACACCGAGAGCTCGGAGCACGCGGGGTGCCAGGCCCCCTCACGCTCGCCTCACTGAGTCCTCAGCCGCGAAGCCCGGGCACTGGAGAGGCAGTTCCATTTTGCCGACGGCGACACTGAGGTTAAACTCACCTAGCAAACTGCAGGTGCCCCAGGGCCGCAGTGGGCCCCAGGTTTTCTGACGTGCCCCTGGGAGCGACAGAGCCGTCGGCACGGCCTCCGTCCAGCCAGAACCCGCAGCACGGGGAGCCAAGGAGTCTGCTCTGGCGGGGCGGACAGGCGACTGCTGGGCAGCTGGGCGCTAGGAAAGGGCCCTGGGGTGGCGCAGGGGTGCACCGGGCTGACGCTGCTGGAGGCTGGCTCGGGCGCCCTTGGCGGCACTATCGCCTCAATCCCGCCACACTCCACGGACACACTGTCACCTCCCCTCTTGTTAATGAGGAGAACGAGGCGCAAAGTCTCACTTGCCTGGCTGGTCACGGCAGAGAGGGGTGAGGCCCGCGCCATCCAGAGCTGGCGCTACTGAGCGCGGCCACTCTGCCTGAGGGAGGCTGGGAGCTCCTGAGGGGAGCAGGATTCAGCCAGGAATGGGGTCGGGTGGTGGGGCCGCAGCTCCCAGGCAGAGGGAGTCCAGGGGACAGCGGCGGTGGGGGGACAGGGCCTGGAGCGGCGGAGGCTCCTGATGGGGGGCGCTGATTGAGAGCCAGGAGCAGAGGCCCAAGGGGAGGCGGGGCTTGGAATGTCCTCCTGGGCCTGGGGTGCCACTTCAGGGCTCTAGCCGGCCTCCAGGGGAAGTCAGACTTCATTCTAAGGAGGTCACTTGGGAGCAGGAAGCAGAGGATGGAAGGCCAGAGAACCGTTCATTTAGGAACCCGCACTTCATCCGGTGTGTGAAACCCAGGGCTCCCAGCCCAGCTCTTGCTTCGACGCCCCGTCAGGGGTCACTATAGTCCTGCCTCCAGCGAGGAGGGTGCACAGCCAAAGCAACCCACAGGCCAGTGACTCCCATGGGGGTGTTCAGGCCCCAGGGCGAAGCTCAAGGGTGGCTTCTGTGTCAGCAGGTGCACAACCCAGGTGACAACCGAGGGGATGCTGCAGACCCACCGCCGTCTCCATCCCTGGTGGGTCCCTGCCTCCCCACTTAACAGAGGCAGAATGGGGGTCAGGCGGGAGCATCGCACAGAGCCCCGTTCAGAGCAGGGCGGAGAGCAGGCTCTCACGTCAGGGTGGCGACACTGGAGTCGGGACTCCCCGCCTGGTGCGCCACCAAGCAAAGACCACCCTCCCTGCTGGGCCGACGTGCAGACTGCGGGCAAACCTGGCACTGGGGATGGCCAGGGCAGCGACGTTCCCCGCTGATGTGGGCAGGAGCCGCCTCGCGCCTGTCAGCTCGGCTCAGCGGCTAACAAACCCACCAGGTGCGCGCCATCCGCTGCCCTCAGGGGTGGGCAGGTGGGATGAGGGACATGCTAATCGCCTCTGGGAAAGCCACAGCCACAGAAGTACACGAGTCCCGTCAGTTCCCACCTCTGGGACGCGGCTCACCTGCGTGTGCAAGTCAGAGCAGAGTGCTTGCGCGCCCGCTCTTGCCAGACCGGGGTTCAGAGAGGTTGGGTGACCTGGCAGGTGTCACACCGCCAGGGCAACCTGAGGTGGGGCTCTCAATCCAGGGCTGGTGCAGTAGTTGCCCTACCCACCTGGGGCTGGGTTGGGGATGCCCAGGCTCCAGGTGGTACCCTTGGCAGGTGAACCACGTGAAACTGTCATTCAAAAATGGCCCCTAGGAAAACCCAGCGGAAGCCACCATCTGGTGTCCTCTCCCTGGCCCTCCTCCCCGCACAGCCCCTCTGAGCCCCTCCTTCCTGCCGCACCCAGACTTGCTCCTCCACTCCACCGACACAGGGGCTGTGAGTAGGACCTGGGATCCCTCCCTTGGTTTCTTTCCCAAACTGGGCGCTGCCCCCCACGCAGTATTGGCGTGGGAGCTTTGGGGGTTCTCACGTTTATATGTGGCACCCTGGGTTCCCCCCGAGGTGCCTGGGTGGTCACTGCCCAAAGCCCAGGAGGGGACAGTGAGGCTGAGAGAGCGAGGCGCGCTCTGCTCTAAGGTGCAGCCCACAGGCCAGCCCCGCCCCAGCCCCAGGACACCTCCCGCCGGGCCCTGGCTTGTTACCGTCTCGGGGCTCAGGCTCCGTGCCCCGGAAGCGGCCGGCGGCGCGGGCGTCCACCACCTGGAAGCGCCGGGACTCCAGGTTCTCCTTGATGTCCTCGTAGGTCTTGATGAAGGCGGGGTCCAGCTGGGCGCGGAACTCGGCGGGCGCCGGGCGGCTCTTGCCCGAGCTGAGCGGGAGGCTCTGGCGCAGCCAGTTTCGGAGGCCGCCGTCCAGCAGTGACACGGTGCGGTGGCCGAAGGCGCGGAACATCCACCAGACGCGGGGCGCCGAGTAGAGGCCCTGGTCGCTGGCGTCGTAGACCACGACGTGAGTGGCGGCGCCCACGCCCAGGCTGCCCGCGTACTCGGCGAAGTGCGCGGCGCTGGGCAGCATGTGGTCGTAGGGCGACGTGCGGTCGCTGCACTGGTCGATGTCAAAGAAGGCGGCGCCGGGGATGTGGCGCTCCTCGAACTCGCGGCGCGCATCGCGGCCCAGCTTGGGCAGGTACCAGGAGGCGTCGAGCAGCTGCAAGGGCTGCCCGGCCCGGGGGGCCCGCAGCGCCTCGGCCACCCATTGCGCCGACACCAGCGCGCGGAAGAGCTGCGGAGGGGCCATGTTGGCGGCGACACCGGGGCTGCAGGCCTGCGATAGGGAAAGTGTCAGGAGGGCAGGGAGGGAAGGGCGGGAGAGGCAGGGGCTGGGGCCGGTGGGCGGGGGTGTGGCGCCCAATCCGGGCAGAGTCCAGGAATGCAGATGCCACTGGGAACCCAAGCAGACTGGTCACCTGGGCCTCCCTCTTCGGGGCCTTGGATATGTACACAGCTCCAAATGACCCAGTGACCAGGAAGCCAGGACAGGGTCAGGCAGGCCCCTCACTGCTACTGGCTGGGCATGCCCTTAGCGGGCGAGGCAGGGGCGGGAAGGCCCTCTGACACCTAAAAGCAATCAAGGCCAAAGTCTCTGTCCCTCCCTTAGAGGCGGCTCTGCTTCTTTTCTCACCAACCAAGCCCTGCCGGAAGGCCGTCACTGGGTCACCAGGTGTTCCTATAAGACGCCCGAGAGGAACAGGAGCCGGCCCACTCCCGGCCCGGGACCACTGCTCCTCACTATACCAGACACTGGACACAGCGCTCTGCCAATGCTTGTGGATCAAGTGACCTTAAGAGGTTTGGTATTGTCACTATTTCACAGAAGGGGACACAGGCTCACAGAAGTGCACTAAGTTGGCCAGGTGGCAACAGGTTCCACTTTGGGGACCTGGCACCAGCCGGACTGCTCAGGAAGCCAGGCTTGCAGCCCCGCCTGTTCCCCCAGCCTTTCTTTCAGCAGCACCCACAGTGGCAGGTCCTCTGCAGGATGGGGCTGTGAGGGAGTCAGCTCACCCGCCCAGGGACACGTCAGTCCACAGCCTTCCAGGGCAGACTCCCCAAGTGCTTTAAGTCCACTTAAAGCTGGTGCCCTGCTCCATAAGGGGTCTCTGTGCAGATTGCAGAAAAGGGTCCCTTCTGCCAGGCAGAGGCAGGGCCCTATCAGGAGGTGGTGGGGCCCGCGGACCCCTCAGCTGGACCCGCCATGGAGGGCACAGCACTCACACCCACACCAGCTGGTCCTCTCAGGGTCCTGAAGCAGTGGGTAGAGAACAGTACTTGTGGAAAGTCCCTGTGGGCCAGGCCACATGCTAGGGCCACAGGCTCAGTGGCGGGTACTAGAAGGTCTGTGAGATGACTGAGTCCACGGTGCCCTGCTCTTGGTCACAGAGCCGACCGGGGCAGTCTCAGGATCTGAAGCCAGAATCTAACTCCTGAGCCTGGCCTTCTTCCCCTGCCCCAGGTGTCATGGTGACCAGAGTCCACTGACTGCTCAGTGCCTCCCCCACCTCAGTCTCAGCACAGTGGGCTGCAAGGATCCAACTTCAGCCACAGGGTCAGGCCCTATGCTGGACACCGAGGACCTCGTGACTTTGCCAGGCCCTAGGGGAGAGACAGGCTGTGGCCTTCTCCAGCAGCTGAGGAAACCTGGCGCTCAGTGTGAACAGGCCTGCCCCCTCAGCCAGTGGGGGGCTTCCTGGAGGAGGCAGTCTAGACGAATCTGACCTTTTCAGGGGCCCAGGGTCTTCAGCTTGACCTTTGGGATAAGGAGGCTGCCCAGGGGCTTTGGCTAAGGGGCGACCCCAGCAGCCACGGGACACACCACAGTTACATAATGCCGGGGTGCTGCTGGTGTCACTTGTGAACCATATAAGCTCCTGTAACCATACCATTCTTGGGGACCCTTGCTTTTTTTTCTCCCCAAAGATTCAGAGTGGAAAGGACCATGGTCTGGGAGTCAGAGAGCCCCCCAAAGTCAGCGCAAGGACCACTCTGCTGCTTAAATGCTGTGTGATGGTGGCCATGTCGGGGTCTCTGGGCCACCGTGACGCACCACACATCGTGGAGTTGATAATCATTAAAAACTGCCTAATGAAATTCCATTATTTCTTTTGGTTTTCTCTGAGAGGTGGTCCTTGAACCTCAACCCATGGCAGCAAATTTAGAATCTTAGAATTTTAGAACTTGGCCTGGTGCGATGGTGCATGCCTGTGATCCCAGCCACTCAGGAGGCCAAGGATGGAGGCCAGTCTCAGCACCTTTGTGAGACCCTCAGCAACCTAGGGAGACACTGTGTCAAAATAAAAAATAAAAAGGACTGGGGTTGTAGCTAAGTGGTAAAGTGCCCTGGTACCAAAAATAAATAAATCCCACCCCCCCTAACAAAAGAATTTCAGGATTGGGTGGGGACTTCAGAGGTCTGTCATCCTGCCTTACTCCCTGCTTGATTGGCAGGCAGTTCTCACAAAGGATTGTGGGCCATGGGGAAGGGTCTGAAAGGGCAGGTTGTGGGTGTCTCTGAAGGACAGATCAGGAAGGATCACTGTAGGGGGGCCTGGGGGCTTGAAGACCCTCCAGGACATACAGAGTAGCCCCTGGGCCATCTGAGGGAGGCAGACAACTACACTAGGTCAAGGATGAGCTCCGTCCCATCTAGGGGCTCAGACACCCCAGGGTCCTCTGATCTGCCACTCCTGGCACCTCCTTCACCACCATTAAGCCCAGGGCTGAGAGGATTCCCTGGTTAATGCTTATCAAAGTTTGAATTTTTGCAAGAAGCTATGAGAAATTTTGTCGGGACAAAAATAAATTTTTAAAAAAGGGGGGAGGGGGCCCTGAGAAAAACACGGGGGGGGGGGGTTATGGAACAGCCTATAGCATTGGTCTCCTACCAGTTTGCAAGAGCCCAGGTGAAATTTCAGGGATTTTGCCAACTGGTTATTTAACAACCATTGTTAAAAATTAACTTTTATAAACTTAGAATTAAGTAGGCCACAATGAAAACAAATGTAACATTTTTAAAAGCACAAGACAGCTCCCCCGGCGGAGGCTTCAGCTCTGAGCCTGGGTCCACCTCAGCTCCGGCGGGCCTGCCTCTGCCTCCGGGTTGGAGAAGTTTCGGCGGCCGGGGCAGGACTGTTGTAGGCACTAACGCCGCTGTTACTTTCATTTCATCTCCGCCACTTCTCTTCCGGGGGCCTCTGGGTCAGCGGGTCTCTCCCTGGCCTCTCAATGGCTTAATTGGTCCTGCTCCCACCCTCCGACCCCCAGGTGGCACCGGGTCACACCAACCCCATGCGCGACTTTCCACCCACCACTCCGCCCCGACCCCACCCTGCAGGCGGTCCCAAGCAGCGCGGGACAGACCCCCTAGGGCGAATTAGGTGCGCCCTGGCCACCCTTCGCTCCCAGACGGCGCCCGGTCCGCCGCTTGGGCCGCGCAGGGAAGTCCGGCGCCGCGCACCCCGAAGAGCGCCCTCCCGCTACGGACAGGCGGTCGCGACGCGCAGGCAGCAGTTACCCGGGTCTCGGGCTCCCGGCTCCCGGACTCCGCCATGGCGCCCCCTCCCCGCGCCCTCAGCGGTCCCCTCCTTCCGCCACCAACCTGCGACGGGCCAAAGGGAGGAGACTCGGGCACAGCCCACCGCCCTGGCCACTCGGAGCCGCCACTGCTCGCGCCTTCCACCCGCCCGGCCCGCGGGGGGGACGCCTGCGCCGCGAGGCCGCATACCTTGCGCCCCCTGGCCGCCCGGCGCCCGGGGCAGCCCCCCGGGATGTCAGGGGCGCCCGAAGCCCGGGGTCGTCCGGGGTCGGGCGTACCGCGCGGGGGCGGCGCGGAGCGGCTGTGGGCGGCGCAGGTCCCCCCTCTGGCGGTGGCGCGATGGTGCGGGCCGCCGGGGGAGCTGCGGGCCCAGGGTTGGAAGGCGCCAGCTTCGCCAGCGGGCAGGGGCGAGCGCCAGCGCGGCGGCCGGGGCGAGTGAGTGGGCCCGGCCACCTGCGGCCCAGGGGAGGGGCCCGGTGGCGAGAGCGGGGCGGGGTGCCCGGGACCCCCTGACCCAGCAAGGACAGTGGGCACCTGGAAGCGGGAGGGCTGGCGAGGGCGCAGGCTGGCGCACCGGGGGCTCGCGGGCGCTTCTCCAGGGCACCCACCCCTGCCCTCCCGGGAAAGCGATTCCAAGCCCAAGGACCGGCTTCCCCCATCTCGGGCAGTTAGCACAACTCCTTCCTGGCGGGGTCCCCAAAGCGAGTGCTGCAGTTTGCTGGGCAGACACCCGGCCGGTCCAGCACCCTTGGCTCCAGGAAACTCTTGCCCCGCCCCGCTCCGCGGGCCGCGGGGAGCGGGCCGGGCGTCGGGGAGGCTTCCGCCCACCACTGCGCGCCGGCCTCTCGCGGTCCTGGAGAGCAGCCGAGAAGGGGTGCCTCCTCCCACGCCCCGCCCCTGTCCGCTCAGGCTTGTCTCTTTCCTGATTCCCTCTGCGCCAGGTGACTCGCAGGGCTGACACCATGGTTCAACAGGTGCTCTACCGGGCGCTGGTCTCCACCAAGTGGCTGGCGGAGTCCGTCCGGTCTGGCAAGCTGGGACCCGGCCTGCGGGTGCTGGACGCATCCTGGTACTCACCGGGCACGCGTGAGGCCCGTAAGGAGTACCAGGAGCGCCACGTGCCTGGTGCCTCCTTCTTTGATATAGAGGAGTGCCGGGACACGGCTTCGCCCTACGAGATGATGCTGCCCAGTGAGGCGCACTTCGGTGACTATGTAGGCCGCCTGGGCATCAGCAACGACACGCACGTGGTGGTATATGATGGCGACAACCTGGGCAGCTTTTATGCTCCCAGAGTCTGGTGGATGTTCCGTGTGTTTGGCCACCGCACTGTGTCGGTGCTCAATGGTGGCTTCCGGAACTGGCTGAAGGAAGGCCACCCGGTGACATCTGAGCCCACACGCCCAGAGCCAGCCACATTCAAAGCCACACTGGACCGCTCTCTGCTCAAGACCTATGAGCAGGTACTGGAGAACCTGGAATCTCGAAGGTTCCAGCTGGTGGATTCACGGTCCCAAGGGCGGTACTCTGGCACTGAACCAGAGCCAGATGCAGTAGGTAAGTGTCCCGGTGGTCTCTGGGGGTAATGCCCAATAGGAGGATGTGAGCAGGGGTGACTGGGACCCTCTCCAGCTTTGCCCTCAGGCCCTCATGCAGGTCTCAGTCTTTCTGTCTGTGAAATGGGAGGGTACACCTAACCCTAACCACTTTTCAGCTCAGATGCATGAAAACCTATGTATGTGTCTTGATAGTGACCCAGCAAAACCAAAGGTGGCTGGTGACACGTCCACCCATGTCCACTTCCAGGCACCCCCACATGCACTGGAGTGTACAAAGGGCGTAATGCCCATGAGCCAGCATTTATACGGGAGCCTCCTAAGGACACGCGCGGCTTGTCTGGTCCCTCAGAAACGCTTCCAGCCATCTGCAGTGTTCTTTCCCGACCCCCTTCCCCCACCCAGCTTTCCTGGTCCCTTGGCTGGGGTTGCAGGACAGCTCGGTTGATAACCTTTCTTAGCAGCTGCAGCCTGTCTGTGGAGCTGGGGAGCTGCCAGGCTAGACGTAGTCACTGTACTGTCCCATCCAGCAAGTTGTGGTTCCCCTATTTTAAAGGGGGAGGGGGGTTGCCAGAATGTGAAGAAATGTGCTCAGTTAAGTGGATGAGCCAGAATTTGAATCCAGCACGGCCTTGTTTTGAACCAGAGCTCTAAACCCAATGCACTCCATCTGTCCCACCCAGGGCTAGAAAGGAGTCCCCAGATATCCCCAGAGAGGTGGCTCTTGAGTCCCCTCCTGTGGAAGTGGTGGCCAGAAGGAGTCTGCATCGCTTGGGGCAGGAACCACCTCTGGAGACGACATGCTGAATTCTCCAAGCTCCTAACGAGAGGGAACTTAGGTCTTGCCTTTCCCAGGGGTGGACCTTACCAGCCCGCACCTCCTGGTGGCTCTCTCCTCAGCCAGAGACCCGCCCCGCAGGAGCTAACTCTGCAGCAACGTTTTGCCTAATGTGTGGAACATGTCGCTTCCTTTGTGCGCCTCTGAGGGAGAGAATGCAGGGAAGCTGTCCACGGTCACAGAGCTGGAGGGACTGAGAAGTCACCTCATCAGGCAGAGGGGGGACAGAGGCACACAGAGACAAGGGCAGGGCCACAGAGCAGGGGTCTCTGCCTTCCCAGCTCCGCTCTCCCGGGCTCCTCCTTGTCTTGCCTGGCTTGCTCTCTGGAGCTCTGGAGAAGATTCTGGTTCATTGGGCATCTTCCAGGGACTCTGGTCACCGAATGCTTGCAGCCCACTGGCCTTGGTTCCAGATCCTTCTCCTCTTGGGACTTAGGCTGCCCTGGGGGAGGAGAGATGGTTGGTTCTCCAGTGTTTCCCAGCTTGCTCCAAGGCCCGCTCTCATTCCCATCTTACAGATGAGGAAACCGAGGTGCAGAGAGGGGAAAATGCCTCCAGAGAGCCCCGAGTTCTCAAGTGCCCTCCTCTGTGACCCTCCTCCCGCCCCTCTGGTTCCCGAGTGGGAGCACCAGGGAGTGTGATTGTCACTGCGGCCTGGCTGCTCCTTGGCCCTCTGACCTCAGTCTAACTGCTTGGGCTCTAGGTCCCCTTCATAGAAGGATCAAAGTGCCGTCAGCCCTGCCCACCTGGCGTGTAGGTGCTTATTTAAATGCAGCAGCGACTGCCAAGGGATTCGAGGGCAAGGAAAGCTGTACCACCCAGGGCCACCAAGAAGGACTCAGGGACAGGACGCTCCCCTCCCTCATTCTCTCAAGATTTGCTGACCTCCATGCAGAATGTCTGGGGACACAAAGGCACATGAGGCTCTGCCAGGTTCATGGTCCCAACCTGAGGCACCATGGGTTCAGTAGTGGGTTCAACATAAAAGGGAGGTTGGGGGCCAGCTTTGTCCTGAGTGTCCCTGGAGGGAGCGACCCCAGGAGGACCTGGACACAGGGACTTAGAAACCAGATGACTACTCCAGGCTAGATGAGGCCCTTAGCCTAAGTGCCGCGCCTTGGTCCTCCGGGAAGGGAGCAGGGAGGCACCGTTCATGTCCAGCTGTGCACTTATGTGGCTCTGGGCACGTCCCTCACCTGCTAATGCTCTTCTTGAGAGGAGCACACCGTCCACCTTATAGGAGCTCCGGGGAGCGTGGGCCAGTGTCTATGGACGCTGCTCTCCTTACCTCCCCCTCGGCGGGGAGGATGAAGAGGGAGGAGGGAGGGCAGAAGCTGGGTGGACTTGATCTGTTTGGGCAGGTGGGCAGAGTGACCCAGACTTGGACCTGGGTCGGCAGCATCAAAGCAGGGCTGTCTCCAAAGGCCACTGCTGTGGGTGGGGTGAGCCCTAAGCAAACACCAGGCCTGGGGGGAAAGGTCGCATTCCACAGGACGGAGGGCTCCTCGCCTGAGTCCCTCCCCTCCAGGGCCAGGGCCGCCTGCACTGGATCGCGGTGTCTTAAGGAAGACAGGAAGGGCCAAACAGGTTTTCCTGGCCTGGAACATTCCCACCTACCAGTAGCCTGAGAATGTAAGAGCTCCAGCTGGACTTACACCTCCTTGATCAAAACTGGAACAAAAATCCCTAGACCTCTGAGCAGATGAGGAGCATGAGAGGTCGGCTGGCCTTCCCCTGCCTCAGCCTCCTTTTCCAGGGAGGCTCGGGGTAGTCGGAGAACACAGCTTTAAAGCCTGACCTATTGAACTGTGCTTCACATTCCTTTACTGTGTGTCCTGGAGCAAGTGACCCCACCTCTCTGAGCTTGAGCTCTCCATCAGTGTTGCAAGGATAATCTCCTGGCTTTATGAGGATCCAGGAAGATTAATTTCTCCATAGAACACATTTTTGGGGAGCCTGGTGCCAGAGGTTGTAAGAACAGCATCGTGCCCCTTGTGGGAGGGGCAGCCGGGGCTGCAGATGCAGATGGCTGGACCTGGGGGAGGGCAGCAGGAGACTCTGCCTCCGCAGAGGAACCTTTCCTCCGGTTGGCCGGCCTCCAGCGCTCTGCCTGAACGGGCACAGCTCGGCCCGCGGCCTGCTGGCTCCTGCTCATTGAAATTCCCTGGGCAGCCCTGAGCCCAGGGGCACAGATGAGCAGGAGGGACCTGCGGCCCTGGACTCGAGCCCCAGGTCCACAGGAGCCCCGGCTGCACCCTCTCTCAGGCGTCCTTTGTGGAACAAGAGCAGTGGCACCCCTTCCTCGGGGCGGGGGGAGAGGGGACAGCATCCAGCGTGCGCCTCCGTGCACTCGAGCCCGCCGGCAGATCAGCTGCCCCCTGGCAGGTCAGCACACAGCGGCTCCAGGTGTGGCCTCCAGGCAATAAAAGATGAGGCGACAAGACGCGGGTTGTGGTTCACACGCCGCCTGTCTAATCACAGGCCTTTTGTGCTGCGGAGTTTGGGGATCACCTGGAGCTGCGGGGAGGGGCCAGAGCACAGCCGGCTCCCTGCCGTAGGTAGACATCCCCACGTGCTTGTGAGATGGGGGGTCTCAGCAGGGCAGGGCCTTGCGTGGCACCAGGGTGTGGCCTGGTCACACTAGTCAGGTCTTTTCCTGCCACCCTGGCCCTAACCTGCCCATGGTCCAGGTTTAATGGGGCCGTGGGAATTTGGGGAGGAAGTAGAGCCAAAGAGATGGAGGCAAAGTCTCAGTTCCCGATGTCTGAAGGGGGCAGGGGGCTTGAAGAAGAGAGGGGTGTCCCAGGCAGGCTGGGGACGGGGCCGAGGCCTGGGGCGTGACACCTTCCCAGCCCTCGCTAAGCTGCTGAGGCTGGTCCCAGGGCAGTGTGGGCAGAAGGGCCTTGCTGGGTGGAAAGCACCAGAGCCGGCCTGGGCCCTTCTGCTTCTGTCCGCACCTCGCGGAGGCCAGAAGGGCCCACACTGACCCTGTCCTCGTAGGTGGCAAGGCAGCAGGAAGCCACAGCACCTGAGGCAGGGGCGGGCAGCCCCAGGGTCCCTGCTGTCCTGGTGGCCTTTACTCCTCACGGGGGGGGGGGGCAGTCTCATTCCTATTTCACCCACGGGGAAACCGAGGCCCAGAGAGGTGACGGACTTGCTCAAGGTGACCCAGCTGCTACCTGGCAGAGCCGGGCTGTCCCCGCAGGTCTGACACCAGGCCACACGCTCTTCTCACAGCCGTGTGCCCAGCAGGAAAACCAGGGTCCGCTGTGATCCTGGTCTGTCCTCTGCGAGGCCTTGGGCAGGCCACGTTGTTCAGGCCTCGGGGTGTTGCTCTCTAAGCCGGGGTGACGGTGCACCTGGTGGCTTACGGGGGTCTCCTCGCTGGACTGGCGGCTCCAGGGGCCTCGGCTGTGGCTCTGGCCGCTGTCCTCGCAGCCGGAACAGCACAGGCGTCGGCAGTCCTGGGTCTCGCGTCCCTCTCAGCAGTGTGGTGACGAGGTCTGTCCCACTGAGCCCATTTTACAGACGAGGAAGCTGAGGTGCAGAGAGGGGAAGCCACTCTCCCACGGTGGAGGTTAGCGGAGAGGTAGCTGGGCCGCCCAGCTGAGGCTCCTCCCGTCCTCGCAGGCAGGTGTGACCCCGGCCTCAGGGAGGGCGCCGGGGTCCTCAGCCCGGCCTTGAGCGGAGGAAGGGCTGGCAACAAGTTCAGCTCCCAGGGGCGTGAATCGTGCGGAGCTCTCCCGCCTCCCCCCAGGCCTCCCCTCACCCTGTCCTCTGCCCCGACCCAGGGCTGGGTTCCGGCCACATCCGCGGCTCGGTCAACATGCCCTTCATGGACTTCCTGACGGAGGACGGCTTCGAGAAGAGCCCAGAGGAGCTGCGCGCCATGTTCCAGGGCAAGAAGGTGGACCTCTCGCAGCCGCTCATTGCCACGTGCCGCAAGGGCGTCACCGCCTGCCACATCGCCCTGGCTGCCTACCTCTGCGGCAAGCCCGACGTGGCCGTCTACGACGGCTCCTGGTCCGAGTGGTTCCGCCGGGCACCCCCGGAAACGCGGGTGTCCCAGGGCCAGGGTGGGAAGGCCTGAGCGGGCCCTGCTCCGGGCACCGCGGCTCCGGTCAGTGCAGTGGGTCCTACGTGACCAGGAGGCTGGCTGCACGTGGTTAGGAGTGCTCTGCAGAGCCCGCCCTTCCCCCACCCACCGAATAAACTGCCTTCTCAAGAAGCCTGTCTGCCCGCGTCTCCCTGCGCCCTGTCCCTATCCCTGTCCCTATCCCTGTCCCTGGAGTCCACCCAGAAGCCGCCTCAGCCACCTCCAGCTGGGAGCCACCCCGCGGCACCACTTCATATCCGGTCATGACAGAGGTGGCCACCACCGCCCGCCTCACGTGGACTGCCCTGGAGCGCGGGGACCGACCTGAGGCCAGAGGGAGGCGAGCCCGGCCGCCTGCGTCCCCCACTCCTGCTGTGGGCCCAGCCCCTCGTGTGGAGCCTTCCCGGCGAGTGTCGGTGGCTCATGGCTCCAGGGCCTCTCAGCAGCAAGAGGAAAGCAGCCCCCACCTGGGGCCCCTGCCTGGCTCAGAAGCAGACCCTCTGGGGACATGGCCGGGGCCCTCGCAGAAGCCTGGGGCTGGCCTTGCTCAGGAGGCTACAGGAGGGGAAGCTGCCCGCCAGGCGACCGGCTCGCCTGGATTTCGAGGTTCCCAAAATCGGGGTCTTGAAACCCTCGTGTGGGGCTGCGGGTGGGCTCCAGGTCCCTCTGCTGGCTCCCGGCGTTTCCCTGTCCCACCTCCCGGGTTAAGACAGTCTCCAGGGCCTGGGGCCAAGTCTGAGCCCCGAGCTGGCCCTGGGGCAAGGCGCGCAGAGACTGGCTGGGGGCCGACCTGGGGGTCGGCAGAGGCTGGTCTCAGGTGGCCCGGCTCCCGCCTGCTTCAGGTGCCGGCTGCGCACCTTGACGACAGAGAGCAGCCTCAGGAGGGACAATGACGCCGCCTCCGCCTGCCCCCCTGTCCCAGCCGCTCGGTCAGCGCATTTGTGAAGTGCCTGCCGTGGGTCAGGTGCATCCCGGTGCCGAGGCCAGGCAGGGGACACGCCAGTCCTCCTGCCACCTCCCACAGGTTCACAGGGACACGAGGACACGTGTGGTTAGCAGAGGGGTTGGGAGGAGAGGTCGGCAGGGGAATGGGCGGGAGGGCCGGGGCACTTCTCCCATGGGTGGACCTGTCCCCCGCCCGGGTCCCGACACTCATCCCGCAGGGAAACCCACCTCTAGAGACCAGCGCTGGGGAGAAAGAAAGGCTTTATTCAGCATCCACAGGAAGGAGAAGCTGGAGCTGAGCCTGCAAACCACCCCCGGCCCCAGGAGTCGCAGTCAGAATAACGAGGGGGGCGAGCCACCCTGGGACGGACAGCCAAGTCTGCGTGAAAGAGAGGCGTTTCCAGTGCTGCCTCCTGCCGATCCCCTCACCGTCCTCTCCAGTCACGGCACTGGCCAGGGAGCTGGAGGGGTCATCAGCAGGTGAATGGGATGGTCCTGAGGCCTAGGCCCAGTCCCCAGCAGCCGTGTGGCCACTCGGGACGTCTCGGGACTGAGTGGCGAGGAGAGGGCTGGGCAGGCACATCAACCCTGCCTCCTGGTGTTGGGCCAAACCTTCTCCAAAGGACCGCAGGTCAGCACGCAGAGCTGGGCAGACTGCGCCCCACGATCCAGGCAGAAGAGACCATAGGAGGACAGAAGCCGACTCTCTCATCCGGTCCTGTCACCCACTGGTTGTCTGCAGCGTTTTTAGCACAAGTGACCTTCAGGTCCCCAAAGAGTAACCGAGGCCACCATTATCACCCTAACCCCCCACGCCGGGTGCTACTGCCACAGTAAAGCCAGCAGGAAGACCAGTCATGTGCTGCGCAGCTGAGGGATCTCCAGAGTCAGTGGAGTCCACGAGGAGCAAGTGGAGCGCGAGGCTGGGCCAGGGTCTTCTTTGGTAACAGTCTCGGAAGGGAGAGAGCCCTGGGCGTGGAGAGCTAGGCCTGCAGGCATCTGGGGAAAGGAAGTTGCAACGGAGGGAGGGAAGAGCCGATGCCAAGGCCCTGAGGCCACTGGGCTTGGCGTGTTCACTGTGGGGCCAAGGCAGCACTGGCAGAGTAGGAGGAGCTGAGGTCCAGGGGACCGTGTTGCAGGTAGAAAGGGGAGTTCAGTTTCTAATCCAGTTGAGACGGGAAACTACTGGAAGCTTCCTATTAGAGGAGCGGCGTGATCCAACCTCGGTTTTGCGGGGATCACTGGCTGTTGAGGTGAGGGGAGGCTGAAGGGAAGTGGAGCACAGTCCTGGTGGACTCTGTCCTGTCCTGTGTGGCATTGTCCCTTAGAGTGGAGGCGGCCACTGCTTTCACCAGCAGACTGTGGCCAGGGTGGCAGGTGGCACTTCAGTGCATGTGGTACACAGGACTGTAATGTTCTGCCAGGAGCCTCTTTGGTGCTTTGACAAAGGAAGGGGTGTGTTGGGCCGCAAAGCTAGGCACTGAGGTCGGCCTCTGGGTGACCAGCCCCTGGGGAGCCTCAGGTGGGGCTGCAGCTCGGGCCATTGCCTGGATGGGAGCCGTCTGAGACCCCAGATCCGAGGACGCAGCGGGCTGTGCTCAGACCCCCGACCCACAGACACATGTCGCTGCCGAGGTCCTGCTGATGTCATGCGGGGGACAGAAGCAAACCAGGAGAGCAAGGGCTGGGAACCGGCCTGGACCAGGCCTGGGGAGGAGGAAAGGGGGACAAGGGTCCAGCCCAGGGATCCCGAGGGCCCTGCTATGGGCTTGTGGATCCGCAGTGACTGGCATCTCCCTCTGTGCCAGGCAACAGGCCGGGCACATCCTGAAAGTGGCTTCAGTGCCCCTCCTCTCGGAGCTGGGCTGTCCGTCTCATATTCGAGGAAAGGTCAGCTAAAGAGCTCGGCCAAAGTCACTCATCTAAAAAGTGCCGGGCCTAGACCCTGGGTTCACCAAGGTCAGCCGGACGCCCTCTGCCTCCCGGGGAGTCCTGAAGGGCGGGAGGAGGCCTCTCTACAGCCACTCCCTCGCCAGCTGTGTTGTAGGAAAGAAGCCTCCTTACCTCCTGGACCTCTGTCTGCAGCCCTGTGACTGGGGACAGGAGAGGGGACAGGAGGGAGGACCTGGGCTGCTGTAATTCCACTCTCTGGTCCCTGACCCCTGGGCAGGCAGTCAAGACAGCGAGAGTCCCTCGCTCCCCGCTTCTGCCCAGGAACACACTCCAAACCACGGCCACGCCTGCGTACTCCCCTGAGGCTGAGGCCGGAGGATCACACACTTGAGGCCAGCCTGGGGCAGTTCTGCAAGACGCTGTCTCCAAACATAAAGTAAAGGCCTGGGGAGGAGCAACTTGGCAGAGTAGCTGCTTAGCATGCACCAGGCTCTAGGGTTGATCCCCAGTACTGCGGAAAATTCTAGTCCCTTCTAAACTGCTGAGCTTCTGTGCTTCCTTGGAGACCAGCTCAAAGGCCCCCTGGGGGCCCCTACTGCTTCCTTCCACTACCAGGAACAGCCTGGCGCTTGGATGCTCAGTGAACGACACACAGAGACCCCTGGCTCCTCCGGGGCCCTCTGACCTCGGGTGTGCCGACCAGTCCTCTGAGGTCACAGAACCCTATGGACAGTGGTTGCCACGGCCACTCCAATGAAGTGCCTGGAGGGCTGCTTTCTAGCACCGGCCCTCGCTCCCCTCCAGAAGCTGCGCGGTTTGGGTCGGCAGCTCCCAGGCTTGGTGCCTCCAGGAGCCGGGACCGCATCTTTCTGCTCCCCACGCAGAACTGCTTGTGAGTGACGAGTGTCCGGCGGCACCCAGGCCTACCCTCCCTGCTCCCGACCAAGACCTCTTGGGACGTTCACTCCAGGTCAGAAACTGGCAGTGGGTCCACCCTCCTGTGTCGGCCGGTCCCGTACTGGGCAGTACTTCAGAGGTAGACAGGGAGCTGGGCCGGAGTCACATCACGTGGATGACAGAAACGGAGAGCTGGCCTGAGGGAACTAAGCTGAACTTGTGCCAACCGGAGAGGTGTGACGGCTTGGGCTTTGAACATCTTTCAAGTCCTACTTTTTTGTTGTTGTTGTTCTTTCTTTCTTTCCCTCCTTCCTTCCTTTTTTCTTTCCTTCCTCCTTTTTTTCTTTTCTTTTCTTTTCTTTCTTTCTTTCTTTCTTTCTTTCTTTCTTTCTTTCTTTCTTTCTTTCTTTCCCCTTCCTTCCTTTTTTCTTTCTTTCTCCTTTCCTCTCTTTCTTTCCTTCCTTCCTTCCTCTTCTTTCTCTCTCTCTTCCTTTCCTTCTGTTTTCCCTTCTCCCTCCTCCTCTCCCTCCCTCCTCCTCTCTCCCTCCCTCCTTCTCTCTCCCTCCCTCCTCCTCTCCCTCCCTCCTTCTCTCTCCCTCCCTCCTCCTCTCTCTCTCCTCCTCCTCTCTCTCCCTCTCTCCCTCCCTCCTTCTCTCTCCCTCCCTCCTCCTCTCTCTCTCCTCCTCTCCCTCCCTCCTTCTCTCTCCCTCCCTCCTTCTCTCTCCCTCCCTCCTCCTCTCCCTCCCTCCTCCTCTCCCTCCCTCCTTCTCTCTACCTCCCTCCTTCTCTCTCCCTCCCTCCTTCTCTCTCCCTCCCCCCTCCTCTCTCCCTCCCTCCTTCTCTCTCCCTCCCTCCTCCTCTCTCCCTCCCTCCTCCTCTCTCCCTCCTCCTCCTCTCCCTCCCTCCTCTCTCCCTCCCTCCTCCTCTCTCCCTCCCTCCTCCTCTCTCCCTCCCTCCTTCTCTCTCCTCCCTCCTCCTCTCTCCCTCCCTCCTCCTCTCTCCCTCCTCCTCCTCTCCCTCCCTCCTCCTCTCCCTCCCTCCTTCTCTCTCCCTCCCTCCTCCCCTCTCCCTCCCTTCTTCTCTCTCCTTCCCTCCTTCTCTCTCCTTCCCTCCTTCTCTCTCCCTCCCTCCTCCTCTCTCTCTCCTCCTCTCCCTCCCTCCTCCTCTCTCCTTCCCTCCTCCTCTCCCTCCCTCCTTCTCTCTCCCCCCCCTCCTTCTCTCTCCCCCCCTCCCCTCTCCCTCTCCCTCCCTCCTCCCCTCTCCCTCCCTCCTTCTCTCTCCCCCCTCCCCCCTCCCTCCTCCTCTCCCTCCCTCCTTCTCTCTCCTCCCTCCTCCTTCTCTCTCCTTCCCTCCTTCTCTCTCCTTCCCTCCTCTCTCTCCTCCCCCTCCTCTCTCCTCCCCCCTCCTCTCTCCCCCCCTCCTCCTCTCTCCCTCCCTCCTTCTCTCTCCCCCCCTCCTTCTCTCCCCTCCCTCCTTCTCTCTCCCTCCCCCCTCCCCTCTCCCTCCCTCCTTCTCTCTCCCTCCCCCTTCTCTCTCCTTCCCTCCTTCTCTCTCCTTCCCTCCTTCTCTCTCCCTCCCCCCTCCTCTCTCCCTCCCCCCTCCTCTCTCCCTCCCCCCTCCTTCTCTCTCCCTCCCTCCTTCTCTCTCCCCCCCCTCCTTCTCTCCTCCCCTCCCTCCTTCTCTCTCCCCCCCTCCTTCTCTCTCCCTCCCTCCTTCTCTCTCCCCCCCTCCTTCTCTCTCCCCCCCTCCTCCTCTCTCCCTCCCTCCTTCTCTCTCCCCCCCTCCTTCTCTCTCCCTCCCTCCTTCTCTCTCCCTCCCTCCTCCTCCCTCTCTCTCTCTCTCTCTCTCTCTCTCCCTCTCGCCCTCTCTCCCCGCATGCTGGGGTTGGAACCCAGGGCTAGGCGCACATTTCTTCTGCAGGGCTACAGCCCCCTCCCCATTTCTCTGCCCTCAGCCTCTCCTCCAGGTGAGCAGGTAAGTCCCCGTTCACGCTGGGCACCTCGGTGAGTCCCTCCTGGATGGGGGGTGCTTGCCGTTGAGTCGATCAGGCATCTTTTACTGCATAACAAGTTGCCCCCACGCAGCGGCTTCGGATGACAGCATTCGTGGCCTCACAGTCCCGTGGGCCGGGTATGCAGATGCCGCTGCGGTGGGTCACGGCTGCGGTCAGGTGCTGTGGGCTTCAGGCCAGGACCAACCAGAGAAGGACCCTTCCCCAAGGCCACTCTGGTGGCAGGGCCCAGCTCCTTGAGGGCTGTCAGGCAGAGGCCGGCTCCGTTCCTTGGTGCGCGCGCCTCCCGAGGGCAGCTCTCCCCAGGGACGGTGACTTCCTCAGGGCAGGAGCCTGGGGAGCCCCGAGCCAGCGGGGTGTGTGAAGGAGACCGAGTCCACCTGCACCCAGGAGGTGGCATTCCTCACTTTGGCCACGTCCTGTTGGTTAGAGGCGAGTCGCCAGGTCCAGCCACACCTGAGGGGAGATTTGCACCAAGCCACAGGGACCGTTGGGGGCCCTTGGGCTGCCAACCCTGCTGACCCCTGGTCCCCAGGAGCACAGCATCTTCCACCTTCAGTGCACCTTCCTCGCTCTCAGACCTCGGCCTCCCACCCGAGTGCAGCCCAGCCTCCCCTGCTCCTGTCATTGGCCAATGTCCGGTGGCTCCTCTGGTCCCGCTGCCCTCACTTGGCAGGTGGAGGCGGGGGAGCGGGGGTCCGGGGAGCGGGGGTCGGGCGAGCGCTCGGACGCGGTGGGAGGGTGAGCCCCTGGTTCCGCTCCGCCTGGGCTGGGACCCCGGGGCGCTCAGCTCTGCCCTGCAGCCTCACGTTCACGCTGGGGCATCTTTTCTGGGTCTTATTTAAATTTTTTTTAGCTTGGTGTCTTTTCATTCTTCACTGTCTCTGCCCCTTTTTAAGCTGGAAGTGATTTTCACAGTTTTCTCAGAAGTGGGGACACGTCCAGGAGTTCACTGCACTGACAGAGCTGGCCCTCCCCTCCTGGGCGCTGCTGAGGCCACACCCTGAGGGTCCTAGGGGCTGGGAGGTTCCTATTCTTGATCTCCTCCCAGGACCCTCTGAGGATCATCAGGGTGTTCAGTTACACTGTGGCTTTTCCTCATGTTGCTCTGAAGTTACTTTGTCCTTTTTCCTTTATTTCTATTTATTTATTCGGGTACCAGGGATTGAACTCAGGGGACCTCGACCACCAGTCGCATCCCCAGTCCTATTTTGTATTTCATTTAGAGACAGGGTCTCACTGAGTTGCTTAGTGCCTCGCTTTTGCTGAGGCTGGTTTTGAACTCTCGATCCTCCTGCCTCAACCTCCCAAGCCACTGGGGTTACAGGTGTGCGCCACCATGCCTGGCTCGCTCTTTCTTTTTCTTTTCTTTTTTTTTTTTTTTTTTTTTTGCGGTGCTGGGGATCGAACCCAGGGATCTGTGCTTGCAAGGCAAGCACTTTACCAACTGAGCTATCTCCCCAGCCCCGCTCTTTCTTTTAAGAGAAAAGTTTTTTGTCAGTATTGGAGACTGAGCCTAAGAGCACTTGACCACTGAGCTACATCCCAGTCCTGTTTAGTTCTTTATTTTGAGACAATGCCTTGCTAATTTGCCGAGACTGGCCTCCAACTCATGATCCTCCTGCCTCAGCCTCCCTAGCTGCTGGGATGACAGGCCTGGGCCACCACACTCAGGCTTCTGAAGCCATTTCTTAATTCTACATCTTTTGGCATCTGGAGGGGACAAGATCTACAGCACCATGACTCTTTGGTCCTGTGGCTCCACAGCTCTTCCTTGATCCCCTCCCGCCCCTCACACGTCACCACAGCAGGAGGGAACCCAGGGCACCTGAATGCGCTATGTGGAGATCACCTGCACCGAACCCCTCGGCTTGTTGGTCACATGCTCTGCTCTCCACTAACTGCAGATAACTGTCACTAAGTGTCTGTCACCGTATCAAAGGGCTCTTCTCCTCAGAGCCCTAATAACGCGTCCTGTTTCCTTCTCCCTGGCAGGGAGGTGACCTCCAAGTCCAGACTCCTGCCTGTTAGCTCTTCAAGGACATCTAGGCTTTTCCCATGGTGCTCCCCAAACCCTCTGCGGCTCTGCCTGCGCCTGGTCCCCAGGCTGCGCCCACATCTGTAGGTGTCTGTTGAGCAACACCCAACTCTCCGTACCAAAATACGTATTTGTCATCTCTGCTGTGGAAACAGCGACCACAAACTCAGCAGCTTAAACCCGCGTGCTTGGCAGAGTGCCAGTTGATGATCTCCAAGTTTCTAGGGGTCAGGATGCTGGTGGCGACCTGCCCGGGTCCTCCGGCTCGGGTCTGCCTCAGGCTGTGACTCAAGTGCCCTCGGGCCGCGTCCTGTCGCGGGGCCTCTCCCCAGGGCTTTCGGGGCGGGTTCGTTCAGGCTAGTTGGCGAAGGGTCCAGCCTCCTTGTGAGGGTTGGTCAGAGGCCACCCTCAACTCCTCGCCACAGGGGCCTCTCCACAGGGCGGCTCAAAACGCAGCAGCTGCCACCCTCAGAGCCATCAGACCAAGAGAGTGCGCACTAGAGAGACACCAGCCACCCACCCTGGGAGTGGCGTGACATGCTTTAGTCATGTCCTTCTGATCCGCAGGCACTAGGTCCTGCTCCACCGAAGGGCAGGGATCACACGGCGTGCGAACACTAGGTAGGAATCACCGAGGTCATGGCAGAAGCTGCGCGATCATTAACTAATGATTACGCCGCTCTGCAGTGTGGCAGATGGAACCCGGGCCGCAGCAAGCTCTCTACCGCTGGGCTGCAGCCCTCCTCACATAATTACGAAAGTTCAAAATTAATAGGGTGTTTTGCTTGGTGACTTTTCAAAGCTACCTGCTTTGAGCTTACCAGCAAATCACTTTGCTGGGTGACCTCAGACAAGTCACTCTGCCTCTCTGGGTCTCAGCCCTCAAAGATCCTTTCCAGCCGTGACTTGTTCCTTCTATTCCTCTCTCATTACAAAGACAGCGGGCAGGGCCAGCTTTTAATTTATTTAAACTATGAACACCGGACAAGACCCCACATGTGATAGAATTAGAGGATACAGTAAGGAAGAGAGTCCCCAGGAAACAGGAAGACAAGATGAAAGCTGTAGAGCCTTGGGAGCTGCCAGCGCTGCCCCTCGGTTTGACCTGAAGGCCTCTCCTGAGGAAGGTGCTCTACAGAGGGCAGAGTCTGCAGGGGCCCAGGAGGTGGCCCAGTGCCAGGGAGATGGGTGGCCCGGGGCGCCTGGGGGCCAGGTAGCCAGGGATGGAGCCGCCAGGGCTCTGCAGCCTCCCGGCTCAGCTCAAATGACCCTTGTTGACCGAGACTGTCATCTGAGACCCTGAAACGCTCCGCTTTGTCTGCAGGACCAAGTTTGGAATTACCTGTCCCAGAGCAAGAGTCGATGGAGCTAGGCCCCCGAGCAGGTAGGACAGGCGCCCGGACGTGCCGAGGGTGCGTCTAGGGCTTCTGGAGGGTCTCCTCGGGGTGGCTGGGGACAATCCCCACTTCATGTCCCTCGTCTTGCCTGGGCCTCCTGCTGAGCAAAGGGAGGAACGGGGAGGGAAAGGCTTTGTGGATCCCTCCATCCTGCCAGGCCCAGGGTTCTGACCCAAGAGGCCCCGTCCTCAGGGCTCTGCGTGAAGAGGACAGCAGGCTGCTCGTCCCCAAGAAGGGCAGGGAGACACAGCCAGGGTCCTGGCTGCTCCAGGTGGGGACTGGGCAGGTCCCGAGTGAGCCAGGCCCCAGCTGGTGTAACACAGGAGGAAAGAATGTTCTAGGTGCTGGGAACTGTGCATGAGGGAGGCCTGGGCGGGGAAGAGCTGGAGGGCTGGGTTGGGGTGCAGCCCCGGGGCAGGACAAGGAGGGAAAGGACGCCCGCGCTGGGCCATCAGCTCCAGGAGTCCCCTGGGGCGAGGGGACTGGAGGGTGCTGGGGAGGGTCAGGCCAGTGGGGCTGGGGCCTCCTCCTGACAGCTTCCTCCAGGGCCCTGAGTGCCACCAGATTCCCCAGCTTTCCCCAGGCTCCCTAACCCTGCTGCTCGGACGGCCGGAACCTGCATTTTTGTGAGCGTGCAGGTTTCTGATAAGTGGCCAGATTCGGACAACTGCTCACAGCCCTTTGAGCCTCAAGATAGCGGGTGAGGCGGGAGCCCCCTTGCCCCCTCACACATGTCACGGCCAGCCTCGGGGACCCCAGACGCAGGCCTGCCGCCTGCCGTCCTCAGGCGCTCTGCTTCCTGGGCAGGGGCTCCAGGATGCAAGACCACAAGGCAGGTGCCGGTGGTGAGCAGGCAGTTACAGCACCCGGCGCCCAGAGGGGCTGCCAGGAACGGGCTGCCCGCCACCCGGCTCCTGTGCTGGGCCTTAGTGTCCCCAGGGGCAGGGTGAGGGCCTCGGTGAGCAGGTGGGCGTGGGTGCTTCTCCGCCCTCCGCCCCCACTGCTCTGAGAAGAGTCCCCTCCTCTCCTGGCAGCCTTCCTTGTCCCCAGAGCCCCCTCGCTGGGCTGTGTGCGGGTCGGGCTGAAGCCGGCAGGAGGGGGGGCCACGTGGTCCCGGGATCAGGTTTTCCCTCTGCCTTTCCGAGGGAAGCGTCTGCAGCCCGCTTCGGGGTGGGCAAGGGGCTCTCCCGGCTGCGACAGCAGAGCGGAGTCCCCTGAAGCTTCAGCAGCCTTTTCTGTAAAGCTAACCTGGGGCAGGCTGGATGCCCAGCAGAGGGGCAGCGTCCAGGCCTGGGGAAGCCGCTCCCCCCACGCCCTTGCTGGACAGAACCCCAGGCTCTGGGCTGTTTTCTTAACATCAAGTTACAAAGCCACGCACAGACCTGATCTCACTTATAAACAAAAGGGGAGCAGGCCTCTTTGGAGAGTCCTGCAGGACCCTTCTAGAACGTTTGTAGGACGCCCCAGCGTGTGACCGGGGCTGAGGCCGGGCGGCCGGGTGGGGGCTGGCCTCTGTGTGTGGAGCAGGCGGAGTGGGCCCCCTCCTTGGGGGTTAGACTCAGTTGCTGTCCAGTGGGTTCCCAGGGGCGCCCATCCTGTGTGTCACTAAGAGAAAACAAAGCTGGTCAGACAGGAGCCAGGGCCACTGACGGTCAGGCGGAGCCTGGTGTTCAAATGGGAGGAAACAGGCTTGGCCCGGATGAGGCCCACCCGCTCTCCCCCTGATGCACCCCGAGCCTTCTCGGATGGGCAGGGCTCTCTGGGGGCTCCGGGACCCGCCCCTTCTCTAGCCGGGGACAGGGGCTGCTCCCGTTCATGGCGGTTCAGGGTGAGGTTCATGGGAATTGGCAGCTCCTGCTCCTGAGAAATGTGTGCGGGGCAGGGTTGGCAGCTGGGGTGCGGCCGGCCCAGCCTGCTGGGTGGGGTGGGAGGAGGGGTGCGGCTGCACCTGGAGGGAGGGTAGGATTTCGGCTTAGGGAAGGAGGGGCTGTCCTTCAGGTAGTGGCTGGGCTGGACACGGGCCAGGAGAGCGGCGGTGCAGGGCCTTCCGGAGGGTGTGGGGGGGGGCAGTCAGCCAATTTGGGGCCAGGGCCTCTGCAGGCTGTGGGCAGGAGGCTGGCTGGCCCTCGGGGTCAGGGGTCAGGGGCAGGAGGAAGGGGGGAGGGGCCCGAAGGCGGCTGGGATGCAGGGCAGAGGGGGCGCTGGGGAGCAGAGCCCCAGTCCTGGTACTTTCTCGGCACGTGACTTGACTAAGTCCCCAATGCTACCAGCCCCATGGCTGCTGGAGTCCCTCAACGGGCTGCCTCAGGGTTCGAGAGGAGGAAGGGAACTAAAGGCGGAGGCAGAGGCAGGACAGCCCAGAGGGGCCCGCCCTCCTCAGGTCACAGGCTAGGCCTCAGCTGGCCAGTGGTGGTCAGCAGCAGTGTGGGGCGGGCTGTCCCGTGCCAGGCCTGGCTGCCGACTCCTCTCTGTCTCTCCTTTCTCCCCGGTGCCTGCGGCTCCTGTTATCTCCCTCCCTTTCCTGGTCCTGGTCCCCAGGGCTCCCCTCTTTCTGTGTCTGTGGTTTCCCTCCCGTCCCTCTGACTGTCTGACCCCCTGTTCAGGCACAACCACTTTGACCCAGACCCACCTGAACAACAAGGAGGCCCAGCAGGACACAGTCCCCTGGAGCGCTGCCCGCAGCTCCTTGGACACCTCCAAGTTCAAGTACCAGGTCCCACCGTCCCCGAGGAGTAACCCAGGCAGCTCCCCGGGGAGCGGCTACCCGGAGCTCCCGCCCCCGCCTCCCAGCGCGGCCAGCAGGGGCTCTCTGTGCATGGACCCTGAGCCGGGGACCCTGAGAGGCAACGCAGAGGGGGCGCGGCCTGACGAGGGCCCCAACTTCAGGGCCCAGGACCACAAGAGGGTGCCGCCCAGCCGGAAGGGCAGCGCCGTTCCCGACAACATCCGCCACAAATTCGGGAGCAAAGTGGTGGACCATCTGGTTTCTGAGGAGCAGGTAGGTGTCAAAGAAGGGGCACGGGAGGCCATGGGTGGCGGGAGGGCCACTTGTGGGGACTCACAGTGAGGAAACAAAAGAAGCCTGCTGTTGAGCACAGTCCCAGTAGTAGCAGATTAGCAGGCAGTGTTTAGTGAGCACCTGCTATGTGCCGGGCGCCGGGCTGGGTCTAAACTCCTCTCAGTAACAACTCAGTTCACCCTTCCAAAAACCGTAGGAGAAAGGTGGTATTATTGTCCCCATTTTATATGGACAAAGAGCCCAGTTGTGTGGAACAAGGACTCAGACTGTGTTGGCAGGCTCTGGAGCCCTGGCTCTTGATGACTTTGCAGTGACCAGTCTTCTGTTTGAAGTGGATGTGTTCAATCTGAACGAGTCTCTTAAGAGAGAGAGAATGCAGCAGACAGACATTTACTGGGAATCAAAAGACCTAGGTTTGAATCTAGGTTCTGCCCGTGAATACTGAGTGACTTTGGATAACTCACTCTGCCTCTCTGGGCTTCTGTCTCTACATCTACCACAAAGTCAGGCTGACAAATTCATGGCATGCATACCCAAGGCTCCCAGCCTGCCTTCGAGGCAGACGTGACCAGTGGACGCTGGCCTTCTTCCCCACCTGATGCACCGTTCGGGCTGCACCACTGAAGCGTGAGATTGTTTGCCTTCCACTTCTGGTCGGGGGCTAATGGCCCTTCCTGGCATTTTGAGGCCTATTTCCGAAGCCGCCTTGACCCTCCTAGAAACTGCATGCCGGGCAGGCGACTGCTTCCTTATTAGCAGATGGTACAGACAAAGCTCAGAGGTCACTTAGCAGGGACACTTGTGCTCACGAAGAAGAGAGCCTGGGAGGTCCACGTGCTGTGTCCCTGAGCTGGCTGTGCGGCCCGGGCCCTCAGACTTGGGAGGCTGTCACTTCTCTCCTTAGCCTCCACGGTCCTGGGCTTAAATCGAGTCATCTGCTTTTTCTGCCCAGCTCTAAGTGTCCTGGGGCCAGCAAGGGTCAGAGCTGAAAGCTGCTTGTGAGACCCCCGTTGGTCCTCCACCCATTCTGAAGCAGAGAAGCCGAGGCCCTTGGGGAGCAGGACCGGCTGAGTGGCCGGCCATCCCTGGCAGAACTGGACTCAGACCCAGGTTTCCTGCCCCAGGCCTGGGCTCAAGGCCTGGGACCTGCTTTTGCCCCCTGGTACCAGGAAGGAGTTGGCCTCCGTGGAAGCTGAGGACTTTGACCTGGTGACGCCTCAATCTGGGGGCAAGCCAGGTCTCTGGGGTCCCTCGCTGTGTGAAGGGGCAGGTCTGGCCTCTCGAGGGTCAGGCTCCTCATTTATAAAATGGCAGGAATAGTGTCACCCCATGAAGACCCTCCTGAGCTGCACCTAGCAGGAGCTCAGCTGGTGGGGTGAGGGTCACTGCCGTCCCTGAGGACCCTACCCGTGCAGAGGGGGAGGTGGGGCCTTGGTCACGTGGCTCCCCAGCCCTGCGGGAGGTCAAGGGCTGCGGGCTGAGCCAGGCTGGGGTGTGGGGCGGGGCCCCAGGGAGGAGAGTTCCAGGGCAGTTCCCGTCCTTCCCACCCTTGTCCCTTCCCCCTGCCTCCAGGCTCAGGGGGTCATTGGCGAAGTCTTGGAGGGCCAGCGGAGGGCAAGCTCGTGGCCCAGCCGGACCCGGAGCTCCGCGGAAATCTCCTCCATCTTCTCAGACTACTACGACCTGGGCTACAACATGCGCTCAAACTTATTTCAAGGTCAGCCCGAAGGGCTCGGGCGGGGCGCGTGAACACCATGGTCCCCAGGGCCTGGGCAGGGGCGGCCTTTGGGGTGTCCACCCCACAAAAGGCCAGGAGCCCAAGGGCATCCCCATGGATGCTCACTCCATACTCCCACGGGGCTTCCTCCTGCCAGGCCCTCTGGGGCGCAGGGAGCTCCTGTCCCCTGGCAGGCCTGTGCCCATGGAACAGCCCAGTCGCCAGGCAGCCCCTCCTCATACCCCAGACATCGGGTTTCTTAACCTTCCAGTGGGACGCTCGGGCACCCCTGGCCTGGGCACCTTGGGTTACAGTGACAACATTGGGTTTCTTGGGTTCAAAGCTCAGCTCAGCGCTCACCAGTGAGGTGTGACCCTAGGCAGGATCCTCACCCTCTCTGAGCCTCAGCTGCCTCCTCGGACCATGATTGATAAAGACAGCGTGGCCCTCACTGGGGAGTGGAGACCCCGAGGTGCTCGGCCTAAGAGCACTCAGTAACTGCCAGGCCATCGTTTTCTTAGCTAGAGCCTGGGTGGCGCCACCCGGGAGGAAAGGCAGGGCGCCCAGGAGGACGTGCCATTGACGGAGGGTTTTCTTTGAGTCCATGGGGTCCTGCTTGACCGAGTGGGGACACAGTAGGTCCGTCTCACAGACAGGATTGAGGTCCATTGCTCGAGACCTCTTGCTGGTCTGAATGGATCTGGGACTCACATCCAGAGCTCCATAAGCTGCCCAAGCACCAGGTCGGTCACCTCCCTGGCCATGACGCCACTTCTGAGGGCTTCCGGGCTGCTCAGGCGGGGGTCTGCCACCAGCAAGCAGGGGCCTCACTGTCCCCGCTCACCAGCCCAGCTTCATGCTCCTCCTGGCCCTCCGCTCTCCTTCCTCCAGCAGCTAGAGCTCCCGGGACTTGGCAGATCTCCTCGCCCTGGCTCCGATCCCTGTCGCCCGAGGAACCAGACACCCAGGGGAAGCCTCTCTGGGTTTTCTTTGAGCTTGGAGAAGGGGTGCGGGGAGTAAGGAGCCAGAACACAGTGCGGACTGTCCTCCGTCCTGCCCCGGGATCCTGCGCTCCCCTTCTCTCTCTGACAGTTATTACCGAATAGTTCTTACAACGTACACGACAATGCCTACGTATGTGTAAAGGAATCATAGTTTGACACTCCTGTGTCCCCATCATCCAGCCTGGGAGGGAGGAGTGTGCCAAGGGTGCAGAAGCAGCTCAGCCCAGCTGCACCGGCTCACAAGGGCTGATTGTTTGATGCCCCTGAACTCATTGGCATATAAATGCTCTCTAAAGCCGGCCTTTGGGAGCAGCATTTGCATTCGGAAATTGGGAAACAGTGTGAATGGGCTTCACCCTGCGGCACCTCACTGTCTGTGCCCCACCTATGTGGCCTCGTGGGCGCCACTGGCCCAGGGTTGGTCCTGGCACTTGCTGCCCATGGTGGGTGAGGCAGCTGAGGCTGTGCAGGAAGGTGGGAGGAGAAATCAGGGAGGAAGCCGCTAGCTTGTGAAGACCCTGGAAGGCAGGCCATGTGATGGTTTGGATCTGGAATGTTCCCCAAAGGCTCAGGTGTCGAAGGTGGGTCCCCAGTGCAGCAATGTCTAGAGGTGGGGCTCCGGGGCACTCCCCAAGATGACCCCCCTTGGATCACGAGGGCTCTGACCTCATCCACAAAGTAATCCAGTGGTGGATTCGTGGTTTGAATGGACTATAAGGAAGTGGTGGAAACTGTAGGGGGTGGGACCTAGTGGAGGGAATAGGTCCTTGGGCTGTGTCTCTAGGGACTATATGGTGTCCCTGGCCCCTTGTCTCTCTCTCTCTGCTTTCTGGCTGTCATGAGCTGCTCCTTCCTCCCTCCTACCATGAAGTTCTGTCTTGCCTTATGCCCACAGCAATGGAGTTGGCTGACTACAGACTGAAACCATGAGCCAAAGTAAATATTTTCCTCCTTTAAAGTTGTTTTTCCCAGGTATTTTGTCACAGTGATGGAAAACCGACTGCCACAGAAGCCAGGCTAGGATTTTAAGCAGGATAATGGCCTAGTGTGACATAGGTAGAAGGATCGCTCCTGTTGCTTTGTTGTGAAAAGACATTAGGGAAGTAGGGCAGAAACAGGGACCCCAGTGAGGAGGGGATTGCAAAATCCCAGATGGGTCAGGGGATGTGGCTTGGTGTGTCAGGCAGCTTTCCCTTACAGTAACACATTCCTGAAACAATCAACTTATAAAGAGAGATGCTTTGTTTTGGCTCAGAGGTTTGGTGTTTCTAGTCCGTGATTGATGGGCCCCTTTGCTTTGGGCCTGTGGAGAGGCAGCTCATGAAGGTGGGAGTGGTGGACGAGGAAACTGCTCAGCTCATGGCTGAGAGGGTCAAAAGAGGAAGAGAGAGAAGCCAGGGTCCCCCGGTTCCCTTTGCAGACACACCCACTAATCTAAGACCTCCTACAGGCCCGCCACCTGCCCAGAGCCCCAAGTTGGGGACTATGCCTCCCACACACGGGCCCTGGGAGCACGTTACAGCTCCAAATGATAGCACTTGGTCCAGGGCACCAGGGTAGAGCACTGCACAAATTTGGAGGGCACCCTCTTGCTCTGCGGCTGCTCAGGAAGGTGAGGGTGAAGCAGCCTGAGGGTAGGCCTCTGGGTATTCGGCTGAGGTCGAGTAGACTGGGTATGGTCAAGAATGGGTGTGGGTGTGGGGTGGGAGGCTGATCTCCAGGCACCTGGCTGAACACCTGGAAGGATCTACTTACTGCCTGTGTGCTCAGAGGCAGTTCCAGGAGGAGCAAGTGGAGGAAATCCTATCCTGGGCTGCGTCACAGGATAATCCTTCCTAGAGTCTTCTAAACCACTTAGTTTTGCTTTTCTCATTTAAGTCTTTAATCCACCTGGAGTTGATTTCTGCTTCTAGTGTGAAGTGGGGATTCTTTTTAATTCCTTCTTTCTGTGGATTAGTGATCATCTCGGTACCTCTGACTGAAGAGTCCCGTCTTCCCCGCAGGGACCTGCGGAGGGCCTTTGGTTCCGTCAAGTTTCCATATGAGCGTGGAACCATTTCCAGCATGCTCCTGTCCACGGGTCTCCTATTACCCTTAATTCCCCAGGTCTTCTGTGTACCCGGTATCAGCTCACCTATTATTTCCAGGACCCCTCCACTGCCACCAGTAGCTCGGGCCTGGGTTCCTAGCTGTTTTACTCTTTCAGACACATTCTAGAATCAGCTCGTTAATGGCCATGAAAAGCCTGGCCAGAATTTTGATTGGAAGTATGTTGAATGTCCAGCTCAACTTAGGGGGTGGTTGTGAGCTTCATTATAATAAAATTTCCAAGTTATAAAGGGGATATATAACTCCACTAATTTAAAATTCCTTTAATATCTATCACAATACCATTTTGTCATTCTTTTCCCTATAAAGATTGTAAAGTTTTTCATTAGGTTTCTTTAGGGAACACCCTCTCCTTTTTTCATTAAAAATGCTTTTTTGCCTTTTAACAAAAATGGTACCTTTTAAAAAATTACATTTTCTGGGGCTGGGTGTACAGTTCAGTGGTGGAGTGTGTGCTTAGTACGTACAAGGCCCTGGCTTCAATGCATCGAAAATAAATAGTCACCTTTTCTAACTTTGCTGCTACTGGTATGCACAGCAGCAATTTTAATTTCTGTATGTTAATCTTATATCCAGAAGCAGGCTTGGCTCAGCAGTTAATTCCAATCATTGTCTGTAGATTCTTGGGGGCTTCCTTGGGGTAGTTACAAAGTGACCTTTACAGCCACATGCACACACCAGCCTCGCTCTGGAGACTTGACATCCTTCATCGTTACAAGAGCCTCGGGTGGCAGATGCTCTAATTCCCACTTCTTTTCAGATAGGAAAACAAAACACGAGGCTTGGAACAATTAAAACACCTGCCTGAGCTCACAGGGAGGTGGTGTTGGAGTCCAGGTTGTGCCTAGGACCAAAGCCCCGTCTCCCTTTCTACCCATCTCCTCCTTGGCACATGTGACGGGGAGCAGCACCCGCCGTGGAGTGTCTAAGGGATATTTCGGTAACCGTCCCTTGGAGAGCTGCAGACAAAACACTAACCCAGTGGCGAGCGGCGAGGGAGCCCCAGTTGGACCAGGGTGGAGGAGGTGGAGGTGGAAGGCCTCTCTGGGGCTGAGCGGGCTGGACCCATGTCCTCCTGGCTGCTGTCTGAGCCCCCAGGGCCCAGGGTGGGCGTGCGGGCCTAAGGTGGCCCCAGCTTATTCCCGCGGGCGCTCTCTGAGGATGGTGTCCTGCCATCTTGCCTGTTGGGCAGGGGCTCGGAGCCCACTGTTCCTTCCCTGGGTGTTTCTGGGGGTTCTATGGAGCCCCCACTAGGACCGTGCTGTGTGTTCTGTGGGGCAGGGGCCCACCATCCTGTCAGCAGACCCCCTGGCTCCCTGATGATTCGGGGTTGGGCGATCCTCCCCAGCGCTTGCCCTCTTGGCGGGCGTCGCCCTCTGAAGGCCTGGGGACAGGGCTCGGGCTGGTCCTCTCTCCACTGTCCACACCTGGTCTCCAGAAACATCCATGCCCCTGCAGTGTTGGGCATGGCTGGCTACAGAGGCCAAGGCCCCGTGGCCCCCGAGCCTCCTAAATCAGCCTCACAGGACCCTCTAATCAGACTTGGGGTAAAATGGGGGAGGGGCAGGGCCTCCGCCCTGACCGCCACGAGACCAGCTGTCCTGGATCTGGCCATTGCTCCAGCGGCCATCAGACGCCTGCTGTCAAGTCCCACCCGGAGGAGCGGCATTTGGGTGGCTCGGTCTATGATCGTGGGCAGGGCGCAGGCTCCAGCCCAGCTTCTAACTTAGCGTTCTGTCACACAAGCCTTTCTAGTCATGCATACCGAGCCCTAAAAACGGCTCTAGACCCGGGTTCCAGCTCCCTGGGATCACCTAGAGGGCAGCCTGGGGCGAGCCCATCCTCTGAAACCCTTGCCGCGTGCCCATAGAGCCACTGGCCAGCCTTTGTAGGTGGCCGTGTGTGCCTGAGGGGGCCTGTTGAGCCCGGGGCTTTGGGTTTGCCTGACGGAGCGGAGCAGGCTTGCGGGTCACCCTGCAGCGACGTGGTGGCTCCTCATGGACCCTCTGGGCTTCACCTATGGGCTGCTGAGGGGCCCTCCAAGACCCCCGATGATGGCAGACTGGCCCTTTTTTCCTCCTTGCTTGGCTGCTTTCGCTGTTTTGAGGTTACCCCGTGCGGGGCTTAGACTGATCGCATCGCCTTCCTGAGTTGGCCTTTTCTCTCAAGCTCCCGGGCTGCTGAGGAGGGTCTATGTCTGATACCAGCGCAGCCGCCAGATGACTTTGCTTCGTCTTTGGTTGCTGGATCTCCTCCTATGCCTGTTCACCTTCTCCCTCGCGCATTTAAAAAAGCAGTCCGCAAGTAATACGTATCTGGAGAAGGTTTCTCTAGTCCGATCATTGGTTGTCTGACTGACGGGCCTCGTCTCTTTATGATTATTCAATTACTGATATATTTGGATTTATTTCCGTGACCTGATTTTGTGTTTTTCTTTTTGGATTTGCTTGAACTTCTTTTCCTCTCCATCCTGCACGTCTGTATTTGGGCCTGGGCTTCATACACCCTCAGCCCCTGCTGATCACTGACCTCTACCTCCAACCCCCACAATGTCTGTCCTTTTCTGCTCTTCGGATGCCGTCAGTGGTCACCTTTGAGGTTTTTATGTGCACGGCTAACAAATTCTAAAGCAAAGCGAGATATTTAGGTTTCCCTGAACCCTAGGAGGACGCAGAAGGTTTACCTGGACCTCCCACTCCTTCCTCAGTTGGTGTGATGCTATGTGACAGAATTTTCCATGTGAGCAGAGGAGCTTAAGCTGTGGGGCTGAAGAACAGGATCCCTGGACCTTTGCACATACCCACTGTGTGACTTGAAACAAGTTACTTAACCTTTCTGTGCTTAGTGACTTCAGCAGTAGAATGGGGATAATAATCACATCTCTACTTCTTACGTGGTCCATAGCATTCAATAAGCAAGCTCATATGAAACTCCTAGAACTGTTTGTAGCATGAGGTGAATCCACAAAAACTTTTAGGGGGCTGGTGGTATGGCTTGGCGGGACAGTGGTAGAACCCTTACCTTCTACGTACGAGGCCCTGGTTCCATCCCCAGTACTGGAAGGAAAAAGTCGGGGGGATTTTGGTGCTGGCTTCCTGCCACTGAGCTGCACCTCGGTACCCTGCTGGCCATTTAAGCCCTTGCTATCCTTTGGGATTTGGTCCTCTGCTAGATGTTTCTGCCAACTTGTGACCATGGTAGCTTATCTCCTATGCATGCTTTAATTTTATGAATTGAGATCAGTTTTCTAAAACACAGCTATTAAGCAGCCCGTGTCCGATGCTCCCACGAACGTCCCATCACTGAACTTTTCCAACCTTGCAAGAAAACTTTATTCCTTGGTATGGAAGAAGAAGCTGAGGCTCCGAGAGGTCAGACACTGCCTGAGGCCACGCTGCCCGTAGATAACGGAGCTGGGGTCTGGACCCTCCCTGCACCCCTTCACATCCATAACCCGGGGTCCGTGTGGAGGCTGAGGCCTAGCCTCCTCTGACGCGGGAATTCTTCGTGGTACCCCACAGGCCCCCCCCAGGAGACTAAGAGTCTCATGAAGGCCTCCTACACGCCAGAGGTGATCGAGAAATCAGTGCGAGACATAGGCCACTGGCACGGCCGGAGGACGGACGACCTGGGTAAGCGGGGGGCGGGGTGAAGAGACAGGGAGCCTCGGCCCTGAGGTCCCGAGAGAAACCAGAGCAGGAGAAAGAGCCCTGGGGGCCTTGGAGAGGGGGGTTCTAGGTCCCCGGGGGCCGGGCCCTCCAGAGGCCGCTGGTGACCTGTGCCGGCTTCTCTCTGCTCTCTAGGACGGTGGCACCAGAAAAATGCTATGAACATGAACTTGCAGAAAGCGCTGGAAGAGAAATACGGAGAAAAGAGCAAAGCCAAGAACTTGAAGTTCTAGGGGCGCAGGAGGGCGGTCCCCCTACTGGAAGAAGCGCTAATAAAGAGAGGCACAGATCTGAGCCCAGCCGCTCCGCTCGCGCCTGGGGCCCCTCAGGATCCCCTGGTCCTCCGCCCACACCAGTCACTGCTCAAGGTCCCCGGGACCCCAGGATGGGGAGGAGAGCTGGCAGGACTGTCCGGAGCCCAGGGTGCCCGCCGCTACAGTCACACCCACCCAGGTCCCTGGCTTGCACACTCAGCACGCGCTGTCCTCGCCACATGACTTGCTGGGCTCCAAGGCCCGCGCAAACCCAGTGGCTTGGAAGGACCGCTTATGGCCCCGGTCCTGTTGCCCAGCTGGTTCCCGCTCCTGTGGCATCTGTTGTGAGGTGGCTTCTGCTCTCATAGGCCCGGTGCCTGGGCTGCGGTGACTTCGGGAGCGAGGATGAGGACCCCGGCTGGGGCTGGCGGGGCCTTGCTGGCCTCCGGGGCCTCTCTGAGGCTGTCTTGGGCTTCCTCACGGTGTGTTTCTGGGTTCTAAGCAGTCTTCCGACGGGACAAGACTCAAGTGCAAGATTCAGTGATCAAGGTTTGCGCGTTGAGTTGACGTCCCTGTGGTCAAGGGGCACGTGGTCAAGCCCAACCTTGTGGGAGACTTCATGAGGTGCTTGTGGGAGGTGCAGGGGGTCAGTGAAGACCACAGAAATAGCAGGCTAGCTGGTGGTTCTCTTGCTGTGGAAAATCAAAGCCAAAGGAAGGATCACGGTCATCACCAGAAGAAGGGGAGCTGGTTCCTCCTCTTCTCCGACCACCTCCCTTCCCATAGAGGGAATGACGTTATGATGCAGTCGGTTCAGGAGCAGGACAGGGGAGGCGTTTGCCTTGATCTAACACTCAGGACCTGAGTGTGCAGCTTCCTTGGGGAGCTGGTTTTCCCAGGGCGCCATTCGGTGCTGGGGAAGCTGGACTCCCTCACCCTCCCGGTCTGACCCCAGGCCATTTAACTGAGCCACAGCCCTTGCCCGTTAGCTTTTATCTGGAGGCAGGTCCTGCTGAGCTGCCCAGGCTGCCTCCAACTTGCATGGATCCCGTCTCTATTAAGTGGCTACTATGTGCCCGGCACACGAGGCTCCCGACAACTGAGTCACCCAGAGTGTCATGGCTCAGGTGGCTTCTCCATTATTCTGGTGCAGAAATGGTCACACACCACGTGCCTCATACATACGACCTTGCTCTGTCCTGACACCAGTCCTCGAAGCTGCTGTCACCCCCTCCCGAAGGCAAGGAAACAGGCTGAGAGAGGCCAGATACCCTGCCCCAGGGAAGCCGCATGGACACTAGCTACTCCAACTGAAGCCATTTCCTATTCCGCCAGCTAATCATACCCTGGTGGCACCAGATGTGCACTGAGCACCACAAATGCCCGGCCTGTTAGGTGCCGTGGGGAGTGCGACATGGGCGCAGGGCAGCCCTGGGCCTCGGCGCTCCCCAGCCGCCTTGGAGGCTCTTCCGCCCATGGGACCAATGTGGACCCAGCGGCTCCCCCTGCCCCGTCCTGCCCCGCCCTGCCCCTCCAGTGAGCTGGGAATGCAAAGGCGGTACGACGAGGCACCTGGCCTCAGGTACGTCAGTAACTAGGTGCCCAGGAGGTGACACACACGTCAGGTTCATATGGGGCCGGGAAAAGGAAGGAGAAGGGGGTGCTCTTAGGCCAGGCAGCGCCCCTGGCCATGCCTTAGGTTTCCTAGAGAGGACGCTCTTGAGATGGATCTCGGAACGTACGCGGGTATGTTCAGGTGGCCTGGAAGGGGGTGCAGCTTCCCAGACAGAGGACACCGTGGGAACCAAGTCCCAGCACTGCTGTTCGGGAGCTTCGGTGGCTCAGGAAGCTGGGAAGGTCGGGCTCCCGGGAGGGCCCCCAAAGGAGGTGGGAATGCAGGCAGAGGCTGTGCTGAGGGCTGGTCCCTGAGCCCCTGAACCAGACCCAGCCCCTCCTGGGAGCTTGCAGCCTGGCCCACAGGCCAGGGGTCAGTGGCTGAAGAGGCATCGTCAGGGCCATGCGAGGGGACAAGCCACGCATGCAGAGGTCTCTCCGTACATCACAGTGGGCGGAAATGACTGTGTGCCGAGCGAGCCCCCCGTAGGAAGTGCCTGGTCCTTGAGGGCCCCGGGTGCCCGCACCAGAGGATGGGCAGGACGCGGCTTGGAAGGTCTCTGCCGAAACCGGTGGACACGTCCCGCTTAGCACTTCCCAGAAGCAGCCTGGCAGGAGCTCCCGGATGCCTCCAGATGAGGGAACGCAGGTGCCACAGAGTGACCAGTGACAGTGTTGGCGAGCGGGTCTAAGCGGGAGGTTTCCATTGACATAAGTGAACAGATGTCACGAGTTTTACGACTGCGTCCATGAAAGATGCCGCCTCAGACCCCTCGGAGGAGGCGGAGCGTAAAGCTGTGATCCTGTGAAGTAATGGAACGTGACTTTTCCCCCTTAACTTAAGGAGGCCTACTTCCAACAGCGTTCCCGGCTCTTCCTTGCCCTGAGGTCCCTAGACGGCGGAAGTCACGCTCGCTGTTGGTCCTCAGAGCTGCGCGACCAGGTGGTGGGAGCGCTGATTACCCGGTGGAAAGTTCTCCCCTCCAGTTCAGGAAAGCTTCATGTGCCCTGCGCGACTCGGAGCCAGCTTCATAGTCTGTGTCAGGTTCAAGTTCACCAGTAGAAGCCATTCGGGATGCTCCGGCCTGGGACACAGTCGACCGACCCCCGTGTACTGAGCTCATCCATGTCCCCATTGCCACCTCGTGATCTGGGAGCCCTGTGACCCAAGGATGGCTCAATGCTGTCTCCTCCATGGTGCCAAACACTCAGCACATAGTAGGTGTCAGTAAACACCATCGCCCTGGAAAGGCACCTGGACCAGGAGAGGTCCTGGCCGGCCCCCGGCCATTGCCCTGGACAGTCCCCAACTCCTGGTTAGCACCCCAGCACAGGGAGGCTGGGAGAGCCTGCGCAGGGCTAGAACTGAGCCCAGCTCGCCCCCTGGTGGCAGTCTTTCCAAATCGCAGGCCCAGAGCTTAGGAATCAACAGCCACAAAACACAGGCTGAGGGGTCCCTCAGACCACTTAGCTACATCTATCTGTGCCTCTCCTGCTCCCCACCCGCAGCTCCATTTTATAGATGAGGAAACCGAGGCTCAGTGAAACAATGCTGCTTACTCTTCATGAGAATGCTCCACATTGCCTGCTTTGCAAATTCAAACCCAACGATGGCACGGTGGCAGGCCGGCTCTTTTCACAAGCTGCCCCGGGAACCACTGTCTATGCAATAAACAGGAACAAGCAAGAGCCAGAGAAAGCTCGGAGGAGAGCCCAAATGCAGGCTTACAGCCAAGAGGCAGCAAGACTCGTGGGGCTGGGGTCCCTGGGGAGGCCAGAGTTGGTCCCCACCTCTGGCATAGCAATAGAGGGCTGACTGGGCCTCTCTTGGAGATTATTGTAAGAATTTCTCCAGAAAATGTACCCCAATTCCCCGGCAGCTTTCCTTCCTCCAGCCCTGGTTCCTATAGATGTTCCAAACGACACCGTGACATCCTAATAGATGTGGTATAAAAAATTGTCTCCTTGTCAAGTGAATTTGGGTGATGCTGGCTTGTGCAGGACTTCTCAGGACCTTGACTATGCACCCCGAGTTAGCTCACATAGTTTTCCTACGCCCCACAGGCACAGACAGGGAAACCGTGGCTATAATAATGATTTTATTAAAATGGCAGGTTCAAAGCCTGGTAAGTCACCTGGGAAGAGTAGCTGTGTTTCTTGGGATGCTTAGATGGACTGATGTTGCTATTATTTGGATGTTGAATGTCCCCCAAGGGTCCAGGTGTTAAAGCCCGGGTCCCAGGGGGCACCACAGGGAGGTGGTAGAACCGTGCAGAGGTGGAGCTTGGTGAGAGCGTCTTGGGTCACTGGGGGTGTGCCCTTGAAGGGGGTTGTGGAACTCTGGTCTCTTCTTTTTGTTTCCTGGCCACGGGCAGTTTGCTCCTTCTACGTGCTTCCTGCCATTGGCATCCGGCATCTCCACCAGAGGCCCAATGCAGCCAGTCAGCCTATGAACTGGAACTACCAACACAGTGAACCCAAACCAACCTTTTCTCTTTGTAAGTTAGTGATGTCAAGTGTTTCATTATAGTACTGCAAAGCTGACTAACACGGATGGATAGACCAGGACGCCCATGATTGGGGCCCGTGGAGAAGCTGCTTGCCAAAGGACCACTCACTCTCTCTGGTCTGTGCTATGGGCATCCCACCTGGGGAGCAGATAAGTTCAACCAGCCCTCAGTGTCCACGGCTCTGAATCCACAGATCCAACCAGGCACAGATCAAAAACACTTCGAAAAAGAATTGCATATGCACTAACGCGGGCACTTTTTTCCTCATTATTGTTCCTTAACAATGCAGCAGGACACCTATTTCCACCGCTGTCACATCGTATCAGTTGTGAAGTACTCTAGAGAGGAGTTAAATCACGCAGGGTGGGGGGTGCCTAGGTCAGCGGTAAATGCTGTGCCACTTTGTACAGGGACTTGAGCTTCCATGGGTTTTGGTGTGTGCTGTGGGGGAGGGTCCTGGAACCAATCCCCCAAAGATACCAAGGGACACTTGTCATCGGCCATGGAGGGGAGCCCAACCTCGGGACGGGGTGCCTTTCTCTCAGGGCCGGCACTACACCACTCAGGCTGAGCCGGGCATCCCAGCCTCCCTGTGAGGTTGGGGTGCTCGTTTTACCATCAGCAAGAGGGGTCAGGGGACTGTCGGGAGGTGGCCCGGGGCCTCTCCTGTCCAGGCGCCTTTCCAGTGGGCTGGCATTTACTGACGCCTACTGTGTGCTGAGTGTTTGGCTTCATGGGGGAGACAGGGTTGAGAGCTGGTGGGGACATTAAGTGAAAGGGTCAGGAGAGGGTCGCAGCCTGGAGGCTCCCAGGGTGGAGACTTGGAAGCACTGCCCCCCGGCCACAGACTATTTGAGGCCAAAGACGCTGGAGCCCTAGGTCAGGACAGGGTCCCACGTAGACTCTTCAGGGTAGAACGTTCTGGATCTCTGGGGTTGGGGGAGAAGGGCATTGGTGACCAGGTCTTTGGAGGTCACAAGTGAAGGGCTTTGCTGCTGCTCCCCTCCCCGCAGCCTGTTCCCACAATGGGTCCCCTCCGCCTGACCCCTTGCGCAACCAAATCCCCATGAGTCTCAGGTCCTTCCGTTCATGTGTGTTAACCTGTGATCTCTGTTAAATAAACACCAACAAACCTTTGTCTGGAGCCCAGAGGAGGAGGTTCACATGGAGAGTTCCATGTTCAATGTTAGTCCTTAAATTCTTCCTGATGGTGAAGAGCCAGAGGGTCGAACCCGGGTGCAGGAGCGGGAGGAGCCGCAGATGTACTTGGTGAGGTTCGGGTAAGAGCCGGCAAAGAAACCACGGGTGGACCGGAAGTCCCTGGACCACCATGCTCCCCTCCCCTCAAGAGGAGCCTGGGGGCGGAGGCTGGAGTCTAGAGAGTCCCCCGGGGCTCCCTCATTAACAAATGGGAAAACGAGGCCCAGGTGGACAGAGAAACGATTGTCCAGGGCCAGACGCGGGAGAGAGGCAGACCTCGCAATGAACTCAGGCCCCTCGGCTTCCTGCGTGGTGGCCTCTCAGTGACCTTGCTGCCCTTGTGGCAGGGAGGGGGCACCAGGACTCAGGCTGCCAAACAACCCGAGGCGCTGGGCCTCTAAATGTAGTGGCCGCAGTGGTGCCTGGCGCACAGCGGGCGCTGGACAGATGTGACTTAGCCTGGTACTTTCCACGTGCTGACCCTTGCTCCCTAGAAATCTCGAGGAAAGGAACAAAGAAAGGGAAGGTAGACACTCTGAGTAGAAGCGGAAACCCTGAAGGACAGCCGTAGGGTCTGGGCAGTCGGGGACAGAAACCTTGCAGCACCCGCTGCCCGAGCCCGTCCCAGCCAGCCAAGGACAGAGAAATCAGACAAGCAAACAAAGAAACAAGTAAAACGCCCCAGAACAGCCCCTGGGGACAGAGCCATCGCAGCTGGGACTCAGAATCAGGGCTCCTGGAGGCACAGCTGGGACAGGGTCCCACCAGAGGTTTGCTGAGGAGCCACCACTGGAAGAGGCCAAGAGGCCGGGAGGCAGCGGAGACTGACAGGGGAGGAAGGCTGACATTGCAATGGGCATCGATGAGCAAACGGCCACTGGCCTCCGGATGTCGTCCCCCCAGGAGCTCCGGGAAGCTGGAGGGACCCAAGCACCTCACAGTCCCCCATCAGAGAGCTGCTCCTGGCCACCGCCTCCCTGACGCCGGTCCTCGTGGAGCCAGGGCGCAGGCCAGGTGGGGGCCAGGCGTGCACCCTGGAGTGGTAAAGGGGCAAGGCGCAGAGAAACAGCCCCTCGGGAGCGAAGGCGGCAAAGGCAGATTTTACTCAGCAATTACTGTGAGAGGAATTCAAACATTGCACAATTCAAACATATTAATTAACTTCATTTTCTATTTAAGAATCGGGCAAGACTTCATTCCATTAAAGATAGTGTTTCAATGGCCGGTGGAGGAGGTTGGTTTGCAGACAAAAAAAGGGCTGAAGAGAGTTAGATTCCCTGCAAGGTGGGGCAGGAGAAGCTGCTTAACCTCAGGTTACTGGAGGTTATGTTTTGGGGTCAGAATTAAGGCAGAAGGAACTTCATTATCACGCCAATGGAAACCGGCTCATTTGGGAATTTATCTCAATTGTCTACTATCTCTCTCATCTCTGGGCAGTTCAGATAAATACCTTGCTTTTAGTTCTGTGATGTGGAACTTTAGCATGAGTGACTCCATTTTGATTTTTAGCCAGTTCTGTTGGGGCCCAGTGCAGGAGCTGAGTCCAAAAAGGTCACTTCTTGCAATTTTTGTTTTGACATTACTGCCCTAGGGGAAGTGCTGCGCTGCTTTCTGATTGACACAGGGGTGACTGGGCATTTGAAAGGGAGACCGAGAGGGCCAGGGAAGGGAGCAGGGAGAGAGCGGCTGGCTGGCCGTTCTAACAGTTGGGCCTCTGTCCTCCCCCAGAGACTGTGGGACAGAGAGGCCCTGTCCTTCCTGACGGTTTCAAAGGAAAGGCTGCGAGTCCTTGAGAAGGATACTCCTGAGTTGCAGGAGGTGCACGTCCATCTGGAAGGGAGTGGGAGGATCGCCACTGTCAGCCCTTTTTAGTGAAGCCTCTAAGAAAGGGAGGTCAGTGGCCAGTGCTGTCCGGAACACCCGGGCCTTCTCAGGCAGACAGGCAGGCGGGGGCGTCTTCGCACGTGGCCTTGAGCTCCTGGAAGTCCTGCTGGAGTCTGGTGTCCTCTGGGTGTCGAGGTTGGGCAGAGGGCTGAAGTGCTGAGACCCAGCTCGATGGCCTGGACCCTCGTGTCTCCGACACGGCCGCTCTCTCCGCCACCCACACACTCACCCGGTAGCCACGCGCCTGAGCACTCCTGTGCAAACAGATGCACCACATGGTGAGCACACTATACGCACATCTGGACACGGCACACGTGGGCAAGGAGGGGGAAAGCGCCCGAGCTCACAGCCCAGCACAGGCGGTGCAGGGCTGGCTTTTCTTTCTCTGTTGAGACGGGGTCTTGCTAAGTTGCTGAGGCTGCCCTTGAGTCTGGGATCCTCCTGCCTCAGCCTCCCCAGCTGCTGGTTTACAGCGGAGCGCCACCCGCCAGGCTCACTGCTGCGTTCTTGAACTTCTCAATGTTTTCTTGCAAGTGGCCCCACGTTCTGGTTTCGCCCCGGCTCTGCGCACAGACGCCCCCGCGGGCCTTCTCCATCTTGTTCCGGTCGCTCCTCCTCAGGCCTGGGCTTCACACTGCGAGTCCCCAGGAGGTCTCCATCCTGGGTCCTGACACCCAAGGCAGCGGCCTTCGCAGAGGGTTGTGGTACTGTCAGATCCGACCTCCAGGTGGCAGCGGTGGGCTGAGCCAGGTCTCAGCGGAGGCCGGAGGAAGTGGGGGGCCCCGGGGAGGAAATGGGCGCCGGCAGGAGAACCCCACCCTTTTCCAGAAAGCCAGAGATTTCCCAAAGCAATGGTCTCGGAGGGGTTATCTGAACTGTTCTTCTGCCAACTCATTTTTTAATGCTTAATTTAAAGAAGAACAACTTGCGGTGACCAAGGCAGCACATTTAGTTGAACACAGTGCTCACAAACACATAAAAAGTCATTCGTACTTATTTAGGTTCTTTTAATCGAAGGGGTAAAAAGAAGCATCTCCGCCCCTCCCGGTGGCACACACTCCTTCCTGTGGGTCGTTTGTCGCTGCTCCGGCACCTGCGTTTCTCAAGCACAGGCCGAGCGTGTGTTCACCGGAGGACGTGTGTGCTACACAGGCTCTGTGACCCGCTGCTTCACGTTTTGTGACTTGGTCGTGTCCTCCCCAGGGTGAATGGACCGTCTCCCCATGGCCTGGCCGGTGCACTGCTTCGGTGAGCGGTGCGCTGGGCCGGCTGCCTCCCCTGCGCATCTGACAGTGTGCCCTTCAGATGGGCCCGGAGTCCCCGCTGCCAGGCCCCTCTCTCCATCAACCTGATAACCGGTGATGAGTTCTGCTCCTTCTAATGTTGAAGATTGAACAGTAGAGAAGCAGCCAAGGCAAGCATATTAAGCAGGTTTTATTTAAAGGTAATAATACAGACTTCTCCCAGCAGGAAGAAGGGGGCCATGGCTGATGTTCTAAAGTCCCAAGAAGTGAGTGCACCCTCCATCTTTTATAGGTTAAGGTCTCTTGTTCTCCAGTTCTCTCCCCCTTATCTTTCCTTCCTGCCTATGTGACTAGGCCTGGTTTTGCATTAAGTGAGAAGCCGTGGGCAGGGGGAGGGCCAAGGTGATTCAGGCAGGCAAGGGCCCAGGGGGCATTAATTAGCAGCTCCTTGCTTGCAGTCCTTGATAAGGGCAGGGAAATTTGGTAATCAATGGGCTCCGGAGATCCTTGACATTCCATTCTCCCAGGGGCGTCTCCAACTTCCAGAGTCAGGGGGCTTCATGGCTTCATTTCCTCATTTTGACCAGATCCCCTATTTCTACACTAACTACCTGTCCTTAATTCTGGCTTCACTTCCTTTTATCACCTCCTTGGTTTCTGTGGCCATCTGCCTCGTCCAGGGTCTGGGCCCAGCCCCAGGTCCCTCAAGTTCTAAGTAACACGTTGAAGACCACCCTCGGCGTTGGGATGGTTTGGGTCCCTTAGGGTCCTGGCAGACGGGCTGTGCGGATGTCTGTGCCCACTGGGAACCCCCGCCCTTCCCTTCCAAGCTTTCCTCCGATCGCAGGGACTCCTCAGAACCCCCTTCCTGTGTGACCTGGCTTCGTTCCCCAGGGAGGCTCTTTGGTAAGTTGAAGAAGGCCGGGGAGAGGGAACAGCCACCAGACACTGACTCTGGGACTTGGAATGGGGACATCTGGGCAGATCCTGATGAATCCGGACATCTTGGACCCCCAATCCTGCTGAGCCTCTGATATCATCAATCCAAGCTTCCTTCTCACCTGTCTGAGGAGGTGGCCTTCCTTTGCCTGAAGCCTGAGTTCCCTCGCCTGAGGCCACGGTCTTGAGGGAGCATTTGATTCTCCTCCAGAGCCCCTTCCTCACCTTCCGATGTGCCGCCTCTGGGGTGGTGATCACAAAGGCTGATCTGGGGGAGACCCAGAAACAATTCACGCTGGCAGAAACCTGGGGATGACGTATGGGATGGACTTTCAGAATCTTAGGCCGGGGCAGAAGGAAAGGAGTGTTGGGTCAGACTGAACTCGTTACTGCACGCTCGCTAGCCAGGGTGTGCATGTAGTCTGTCAGATTGAACTGCAGTGACTCAGTTTGCTTGGTGGCAATCTGTGCTCCATTAAGTGAGCTCAGGATGCTGGAATCCTCCTTGGTCGATCGTAGAGGAGGGAATCCAGGCCAGGGAGGGGAGCGTGGAAGTGTGTGTACCCTGAGGGACAAGCCCCTTCCCCGAGGGTGGCCCGAGGCTGCTGCCTTCTCAGACCTTTTAAAAACACTTTGGTGTGATGAGACGGAGCCAGGCCGACGCAGGATGGAGAAGCTGGATGGAGACGCAGGATGGAGAGCCAGGTTCCAGTAAGTCAGCCGGGAACAGGAGCTACACTAACGTGCAGATGTTCGGCTACATCGACACAAAATACTGTGTGTGAGCCTGCAGTGCGCCCGCTCAGCGCGGGTGAGTCGTTGTTGGAGCAAGAACAATGTGCACACCCTCGCCAGTTGGCACAGCCAGCTGGTCCTTCAGGTGTGAGCGCCCCTTCCTTGCCGTCTCTGCAGACACACTGGGCAGTGGAGACGGGGGGCCGCCCTGGGCGGCCATCACTGTAACACCTTGTCATCTCGAATCTGTTTGCATCATTTCTAGCAAATAACCCACATGCCATGGAAATGTCATCAATTCGCCCCTGGCGGGAGCAGCACCAGGGCCCTTGGAAGTCTCTGCAGTGTCCTCCTTGTAGACCGGGGACGATGGAGGGAGATGCCACCCTTGAAACAGGCTCCCTGAATTTGTGGGTCCCAGGGGACGAGGAGGCCAAGAGAGAGGCCCTGGTCAGGTGGGCGTGGTCACAGTGACCAGAGCAGAGGAAGAGCGGAAATGACAGAACACCCGAGATACCTTTGCAGAACGAATCAACCACAGTGTCCTCAGGATGGACACAGTTGGGCAACCTATTCAAGTTCTGTTCTGTCAAGTGAAAAAACTTTGAGTTGTCAACAGCCAGGGACTCCCAACATGCTGTGCCCTTGTCCAGGTCCTGGGACTGAGCCCATGTGCAACCCAGAGCCCTTGAGGGAAGAGAAGCATGAGCCCCTGTGAGGGACCCTGCTGCACTGCCAGAAATTCAGCCAGTAAATATTTCTTCTAGTCTTCTCCTGAAAGACCCTCAGACCCCCTGTCCAAGGAAGAACTCACGTGATCACTGGCTGCAAAAGCAAGAGGCAGTTTATTGATTACACAGGCGCCTGCGGGTGCTCAGTAAAACCTCAGCCGGAGCTTCGGTGAACTGGCACACCGGGCTTTGGGGTACAGGTTTTTTATAGGGTAAAGGGGCAGGTTTCGCGCGCACGGTAAGCAACAGATTTCTTATTGGTTATTTTGAATCCAGCATTTAGACATTCTTGGAGAAGCCATAAATTTACTTTAACTGGAGAGGGGGATGAAAGATAGAGACACAGGCGGAGACACAGGCTTCCCCAAATTGCCCGCAGCCCCTCTCTTCCGCACCTGCATAAACACAGGCTTTCCCTAATTGCCCGCAGCACGGGTCATAAAAAATGGTAAAGAATGTATAAACTCAGACTTCTCTCACCTTATCTGTGAAGGCTAGGGGAGCTGACCCGAGAAGGAACCTTGTTAAGGATAACCCTCCTCTTGGAGGTCAGAGCGGCTCAGAACTTAAGATGCCATGCTTCACGAGCCATAATTTTACTTTTTCATTTACAGTCCTTTGTTATCTCATCCTATTTACTCTGTCCTTGGTCAGGAATCTGGTATCTGAAGTTTTACAGGACAGTTTTATAGTTCCTGCTTATCAGCTCCTGTTAGTTCAGACATGCTCTGACTTTCCCAATTATCCTGCCTCTTTCTTAGCTAAATCTTCAGATAAATTCCTTTAACATGCCCCGTTAATAATTTTTCTTTTTCTCTTAAAATAGGCCTGAGCTGGTGGGACAGGGGTCTTTTCATTCCCCCCTTTTTCTTTATCATGGATAGAATCTTATATCCATTTGTCCATTCCTGCCCCGGTTATCAGTTTGCTTAATCATTTGGTACTGTTGAGCAAGGACCATAGTTTGGATTGTTTAAAGGGAATAATACAGACTTCTCCCGGCAGGGAGAAGGGGGCCATGGCTGATATTCCAAAAGTCCCAAGAAGTGAGCGCACCCCACATCTTTCACAGGTTAAAGCCTCCTTTGTTCTTCAGTTCTCTCCCCCCCTTTAGCTATAGGAGCTCCCAACTGCTTTAAGGAAAAGGGGGCGTCGGTCGTTCTGGCTGCTTCGAAGCTGAAAGGGGGCAGTGAGGGGCAAGCAGTTTGGAGTTCCTTTTTTAAAAATCGGGTCAATCGAGGGGTCCAAGGTAGAAGTCTGGTTAGGGAAGAGCAGGTTGTAAAGTCATCTGGGGGTGGGTGCTTCTATCATAGAAGAACAAAAAGACATGAGTACTGAAATGAAATTAGTACAAAGTAAATGTTGCAGCATCTGGAGCATACCACTGAGTATCATGAAAATGACAGAAGTCAATCTCTCACCAGGAGGTGGAAGAACTGAGAAATTGTTCCCATAACTAGACCTAGCAAAGGCTGGAAAGGACAAGGCCTTTATTTGGGAACTTTAACATTGTCCAGGTTATCAGGAATGTAAACACAACATTTAACTCTTAATGTCATAGATATCCCATAAAATATAGTTAAGCTACTTAATGTCATCTGATTTTGTAAAATATCCCTTTATTGGTATAACCTGTGTTTAGTAGAGAGCTCTATACTTCTGTTACTTAGGGCTAGGTAATCATACGAGCAAACATAGATTAAGTCTACCTGTGTAGCTTAGGAAGATCTGCAGGCCTTAAACTGACTAAAAACTTCTGACTCTGGCAGTTTCTCTAGTTATCAGGCACATTTGCTGAAGAATCTTTCTTTCATTTGTAGCTTCCAGTTTTATTCTAGTGGACTAACACAAGTGTACATCTTAAGTTACATTTAACTGTTATTTCTCTTAAATGCCCAAGAATGGTTATATTTTGGTCTTCACTGTTTTGCTGGGTGTCTAAGATCAAGGTGGTCAAATTGACCTGGTTCCTGTCTTGTTAAGGAGTCAGCTGATTTCCCACAGGGGCCACTCGTAGAGAACTGAAGAGCAGCTTCTTAGCTCCTCCAGTACCATTGGTTAGGCAGGGTCTCCTTGATGAGGTGACTTCCTTTGGAAGCATTAAGGGGTGTCTCCCTTTTTCCATGACCCTCCTCTGCAGCAGATGCACTGAGTGATTCTCATCCTCTAGTCTCAACAATCTCCTTGATCAGGAGGTTGTGTGACACAGAGTTGCAAAGCTCCTTATAGAAGTTCTCTTGTTCGTGGGTTCAGGCTGACTGAGGGCAAAAGATCCAAATACTGGCCTATCTTGCCTTCTGTATTTAATTCCAATCTCTAAGTTTGATCTTAATCATCCAGCAAGCCAGTTTCACCAGTCATAAAGTAAGAGTACTGGGCTTTAACTTTAATGTCCATAACTTTACAGTTATTTACCCTTTTATCTAACTGGAGTCTGCATTAGTTCTGGAAGTTACCACTATCTGTTCTGATATCTGTTACCACTATCTGTTAGGTGATGGCTTATTATCACAAGTTACCTAGGTTGCGTGTTCTTGAAGCAGCTATTTCTGCAAAACATTAACAGGTAACAGTTTTACAAAATGAAATTAGCAAGAGTAAAAATATATTCTGCTTGTATAATAGCTATCTTGAATTTTGACTGAGAACCACATTATATTTCCTATTTGAGATCATAGTAATTTTACAACAAAAAAACCAATCTTTTGATTATAACTTTAAATAAGCTGAAGTCTGACTTATCTTGGAGTCACTCTAACATGCAGTAAGGTGGGAGGCAGAGCCTTATCTCAGGTAAGGCGTGACTCTTTATAGATCTTAAGTGTTCTAATCCTACAACTAATTTTTGCCCCTTTTGCCATGACCAGCATGACCAAATTTTCAAGTTCAGTGAGGGTCAAAGGAGTATTAGAAAATAAAGGTTTATAAACACAGATTTTGAAGATTAAGCTGAGATCAGATGGAGCTCTATTCTCTGATGGAAATGCAGATCTAAAGAGTTATGTTAGCAACATTTATACATGTCTTATTATTAAGTTAAAGACTATGTAAGCATTATTTTTTGTTTTAGGAGAGTTACAGAGACTAGAGCATCTATGCAACTTTTTCCCACAACTGCAAAGTACAATGTTAGGAACTCTGTGTAGCTCTTAAATAAGTCCACTGTCCAAAGTTACTGTAAGGTGGGCAGGTACTAGAGAAGGGAACTGATGAAGCACTGGTTATCTAGCAAAACAATTTCTTTCTGCCCAAGAGCTGTGTGCCTGATATCAATGTAAGAGCTGATAGGACTCCTGTACAGAGCCTCCCCAGGGAGGTTACTGCCACAGCAGTTAGGCATCTTGTGCTCCTACACAGGAACACTTCCAGGCACCAGGCATGCTACAGTCATGAAGTCAGGGACCCCAATCTCAGTCATTGTTGTCCCATTTTTGCTATAATGCATTATACTCTTTCTTAAAGGTCAATTTAAGAAGTTTACATATATTGATTTCTAGGTCCATATGAACATTAGTTAACACAGTCTAACATTATATCCAAAACAGGAATCAATCAAAGAAAGGCTGAGAGAGCTTTTAGCTTTTCTTTTGTGTAGCAAAATGCTTTCACCTTCTACAATATGAACCTTTAAACAAATCAGGCTGTCACTAACTCTTAGATATATATTTACATTTAAAGTTTTTATCTCAGTGAAATAAGTAACCAATTTTACATATACCTTACTGATAATATGTCCCATAATAGAACATTAAATGATAGAAATAAATCCCCAATTAAAATTTACTCTTTATAAGTTTAAGATTACCATTACAGACAAGTTTAATCTGGAGAATAGCAGCTTGATAAATTTCCTGCTTTAAAAACTTGTATACCTGGAAAATATGAACACATTTAATATACAACTAGAAACCATTTCACAATTACCTTGACACTTTTTTCTTACCAAATTTAGTTTCTTAAAGAAAAATGTAGACTCTGTAACACAGTACAATACTTTAACAGTTGTTTAACCATAATTGTATACACCCCAATTTTTAAGACTAATTGTTCTAAAGAATAAAACTTAATAGACACAAAGTTAAGAGTAAATTAGTGTTTCTAAGAAATCCTTGCCATTTAACCATGTCATTTTACCATATAGATTAAACTTTGGTTTATATCAACACATTAGTATTTCACCTTAGGAAAAACCTTTAATAGCTTTAGCTGTTTTACATACATACAACCAACTTAGTTACACACAGACTTTCTTAGAACTTACTTAGACCCTCATGTATTCCATCACACAGGCACTTTGTTACCCAGAAACATTTCCTTTTTATTAAATACATTTCAAACCCAGAACCTTTTATTTTCTCTTTCCTATTTGTTGACCCCTTTTTGTTCACATTCTGAAACAACTCTTATGAAATTTCTGAACTTAGATAAATTGCTCTATTTTAATAAGATTAAATATTTTGTTGTTTATAGTACTCTAATTGAAACACAGTTGAAACTTTTGGGACCCTTTGTATATAGAATTCCACTTGTTAGGACATAACTCTTAATAACCTTGTTTTTAGTTTAGTGATGACACAAAGCAAGTTTAAACCCTTTTATTTACCAACCTATGAAAACACCAATAAGGTTTAAGTATGATACCCCATGGAATTTGAGGAGTTAAGAGTACCTGATGTTATTTAACAATGAGCATTTTAATTTTGCAAATTAATCAGATGTCACCAACAAACACATTTGAGTAGTCCCATACATGTTAACTCTAATTCACTTATTCTGTAAAAACCAAGAAAGCAGGCAAGTGTCCTGAACAGTATTTGCTGTCTCTTTCCTGTTGAAGAAAAGTCCTAGGAACAATTGATATTAGACATTTTATTAACATCAATATTTTATTTGCTTGACCACCTAGAGACTTGTGAGTTATTTTCAAAGACATTTTACTTTCATTAGTTTACCCAATTTGAATTGAACCTTTAAATCACGTGAATAAAAGTATTTGGATCCATTTTAAAATTTAATTTTTATGCGCGCTTATATTTAACACAAAACTAAAGGCCTTGTAATATTCATCTCCATTGCAATGTAGCAGATGTTTAAAAACTCTAGTTGAATAAAAATAGAACTGATCAAAAGAAAAAATCATTAAACTAGGTATGCAGGATCAAAATTATGAGCTCAAAGATACAGCATTAAAGAAAAACAAAACAAACGAAGAATCCTAGAAAATAAGTTAGTTCTGGGTACCAGCCCAGAAGTTTAAAACGGACACTTTTTTTTCTTTTCTTCAGGTTACCCGTTCCTTCCCGCTGAGACTGCTGCAGTTTACATTTTAATGCAGACTTCAGGAAGGCCAGGGAAGGGGGAGGGAGGATTACCCAGGACTTTTTAACCCTTTTTTTCCTGGTTGAGAAATCAGGTTAGGTTTGAATGCAGAAGATCACAAAACATCATTTCTCACTACTTTTGAGGAATGGAGCTGCTGAGCTCTCTGCCTAGGGGGATTGGAGTAAACAAATCTCTCAGGAACAAGGAAGGACTGTAAAGTACCCTGCAATGAGTATCCCTAAGCCTAAGATCGGATTAACACAATGAAGAATTTAATAGAAGGCAAGAGTAAAGACCATATAGTACAATACACAAACAGACAGACACGTAGCGCGCTAAATCAAAAATTGGCTAGCTGGTACTTTGTCAATAAAAACAAACAATTTCCAATTATATCAAGAGTTGCCCAGGGGCAACACAATGCCCAAATGGGGCCAAGAGTTAACCAGAAGCGACAAGTCGCCAGAATGCAGCACAAAAGCTGCTCAGATGTGAGAGTCACTCAAATGCGACAGAGTCGCAAAGACCCTTCTTTGGGCCAGCCTACGTTGAAGGTTGGCCATTCAGAGTGCAGAGGGTTACCCACTTCTTCTTTTGACCTCGACCGACAAGTTGCCGGCACAGTTCCGGACATCTTGCCAATGGTCGAGGGTGAGACTCAGGGGGGTTACCATGGATTGCCCCATTTCAGTCTCGCTGGTAAAAAAAGGAATTTAAGAAACAGGCACAGGACACAAGAAAACACAGACCAGACAACAGATTACAAACGCTGCGCGTCCTCGGCACGGACCGAGGAAATCAAATGTCGGAGAGTGCAAGCCCCTCCGGCCAAAAACAAGTCCCGACGAATCGAGCACCAAACAAGTCCCGACGAATCGGGCACCAAACAAGTCAAAAGCAAAGGGATTCAAATTCAAAAATGCCTTCGGCTTCGGCACGACCCGAAAGCATTCAAAACCAAAGGTATTCAAATTCAAAACGCTTTCGGCACAGCCCGAAAGCATTCAAAAACAAAGGGATTCAAATTCAGAACGCTTTCAGCACAAACCAAAAGTATTCAAAACCAAAAGCATTCAAAAGCGAAAGCATTCAAAGGTTTAAACCCCTGGGACGTCTCCCAGGGTAGCAGGAGAGAAGTCAGAGTCCGTCAACTCCTTCTCAGACTGCCCAAACTACAAATGGAACACGCGTGCCCTACAAAGTACAATCGCTGCGCTTCAGAACGAACAAGACAAAGCAACTACACAAGACAGACAAAGACAGACAATAACCCCCTGCTGGCCAGCTTAACTCACCTCCCAGAGTATTTGGCCGTTCCTCGGGCAGGGGTTCGGGGTGTCGAAGGGAAATCTCGGTGGGACCTCCAAATGAAAGACCCTCAGACCCCCTGTCCAAGGAAGAACTCACGTGATCACTGGCTGCAAAAGCAAGAGGCAGTTTATTGATTACACAGGCGCCTGCGGGTGCTCAGTAAAACCTCAGCCGGAGCTTCGGTGAACTGGCACACCGGGCTTTGGGGTACAGGTTTTTTATAGGGTAAAGGGGCAGGTTTCGCGCGCACGGTAAGCAACAGATTTCTTATTGGTTATTTTGAATCCAGCATTTAGACATTCTTGGAGAAGCCATAAATTTACTTTAACTGGAGAGGGGGATGAAAGATAGAGACACAGGCGGAGACACAGGCTTCCCCAAATTGCCCGCAGCCCCTCTCTTCCGCACCTGCATAAACACAGGCTTTCCCTAATTGCCGGCAGCACGGGTCATAAAAAATGGTAAAGAATGTATAAACTCAGACTTCTCTCACCTTATCTGTGAAGGCTAGGGGAGCTGACCCGAGAAGGAACCTTGTTAAGGATAGAGCGGCTCAGAACTTAAGATGCCATGCTTCACAAGCCATAATTTTACTTTGCCATTTACAGTCCTTCGTTATCTCATCCTATTTACTCTGTCCTTGGTCAGGAATCTGGTATCTGAAGTTTTACAGGACAGTTTTATAGTTCCTGCTTATCAGCTCCTGTTAGTTCAGACATGCTCTGACTTTCCCAATTATCCTGCCTCTTTCTTAGCTAAATCTTCAGATAAATTCCTTTAACATGCCCCGTTAATAATTTTTCTTTTTCTCTTAAAAAAGGCCTGAGCTGGTGGGACAGGGGTCTTTTCACTCCTAACAGTCTCTGCGTCCATAAAGGGAACCAGCCAGACTTTGGGAAGATTATTGACCCAAGAACAAGGGTCATGAAGGAGGGAAACATAATTTTCCTCTACCCTTTTAAGTTTGTGCAGCTGAGGCAGATTCCAGCAACAAGAGACAAATTAACAAGAGAAAAATGAGCAAGGCAGACGAGGTGGCAGCATGTGCTGTAATCCCAGTGAGCCAGGAGGCTGAGGCAGAAGGACCTCGAGTTTGAGGTCAGCCTCAGCAACTTAGTGAGACCCTGTCTCAAAATTAAAAATGAAAAGACCTGGGGATGTTGCTCAGTGGTAAAGAGCATCCCTGGGTTCAATTTTCAATACTGAAAAAAAAGTCTACCTTAAATAGTATTTCAAAAACGGAACGATATATTTTAGAAAGGTGACAAAGCCCAGGTATCAGAGGTGGAAAAACCATAAGGTAAATTTAGAGAAGGAAGTCTGCTCGACGATTCCTCTGGCCCCGCCGTTGCTGAGCTGATAACCAAGGGTTTCTTGAAAAGAATTGACCTTGAGACTTCAGGTAGGAAAAGTCGGGCGGGAGGAAGGCAGAGAGCCCTTGGTCTTGGTGAATCTCTGCCCCGCTTTTGGGCAAAGGGAGGGGAGGCAGCCCGGCCGCTCGTCTTCCTGCCTTTGGCCTAACCATCTCGTGTATTTCGGGGGCATGGCGTTAGCTTGCTTGTTGGAACCGGGACTGGCCGGGGCCGCCGAGCGGACACTTTTTCCTGACTCTGCGGTGGGGCTGCGCCGGTGGAGAGGTCCTGCTCTCAAGGGTCTTCGTGCTGCTGCCGGGCCTGCCGCGGGGCCCTCCACAAGCCCGACAGGCCAGAGGGGCTTCCTGCACTGCTGAGCGGGTCCCTCTGTCCCAGAGAGGAGGGTACTGTTACACTCTGCAGGGAAGAGGGCGCGGGCGGCTCTGGGGCCATTGGGTTGCTTCTTAATGACTCCATGTCTGGAGGTGAACGTTCATTAGTGAAAAATCACAGGGACCTAACCGCCTTTAAGAAGGGCGTGGTCACTGGGGGTGACGCGCACCTGCAGACCCAGCGCTCAGGAGGCTGAGGCAGGAGGATCGCTGGAGGCCAGCAACTGAAGACCCACCCAGGCAACAGAGCAAGACCCTGTCTCCAAAAGCAAAAAGAGAGAGAGAGCCAGACCAGGGTCCTGGGGCAGGCAGGGGATCACGGGACGGGTGGGAGAAGTTCATGGCAAGCTGGGCCTGCAGAGCCAGGTGGGCGGAGGAGGGCTGTGTAGTGTCCTGGTCTTTTTATAGTTTTAAAGCAACACTTTGTTTTATTATTTACCACAATTTATTTACCCACTGCAGGAGCGGTGGGGAGGCATTGATCTCAGGGAGCAGATGCAGCCACTCTGTGTGAATGAGGCTCCCGGCTTCCTTATTAAGAGTCCCTGAAGCCTGGTGCACGCAAAGCCAGGCTTTGTGTGGCCTTTTACTTGCAACCTGCCCCGAATCGTGTGTGTTTCTTTCAAGGGACTCTCCAGGGACATCTTTAGTGTGAAATAGAGCATTTCCCCCCATTTTTAAATTAGTTCTAATTAGCTGAAACACAGCATTAAATGAAACACTTTCACCTAGATTTGCCTTGTTCTTCTTTGAGTTTTTTGTCCTTCTAAAAAATTTTCCTATTTTTTTGAGAAAAGGGATCTAAGGCAAGTATGTGAGACCATTCCTTCTCTCCTCCCTTTCTCTCTCTCTCTACACACACACACACACACACACACACACACACACGTGTTATTTTTTTCCTGCAGCAGAGATCAGACCCAAGCCCCCTGTGTGCTAGGCAAGTGTTCTCCCGTTAAGCCACATCCCCAGCCTTTTTTATTTTTTATTTTGACAAAGGGTCTCCCTAAGTTGCTGAGGCTGACCTCAAACTCACAATCCTCCTGTCTCAGCCTCCAAGTTGCTTGAATCGCAGGTGTGTGCCACTATGCTTGGCTCAACATTTATATTTTAAGACATTAAAGGGACTTTGTGATCCAGTTAGGGAAGGTCAGAGGTAAGTGATCCTTTGGAGAGTGATCTAGGTCTTTTGGGGGAGAGAAGCGCAGCTTGGTTTGTTGCCGGGAGTGTTCGATCTTCTTATACCTCTATCTGGAAATTAAAGAGGGGCTACGTGGGCGGGTGGGTCCTGGTGGGACCTGGTGCAGGTCAGTCTGAATCACCTTGGCATCAGCCCCTCTCCATCTGGCGCTCTTGTGCAATTCCCAGAGGCCTTTCCAGTGCGGACTGGTTTGAGTTTGAACAGGAGGCACCCTGGAAGGGGGAGCGCAGGGGCGGTGGGAGGCATTGCTCTCAGGCAGCCACTCTGTGTGAATGAGGCTCCCGGCTTCTGGAAAACTCCTGAACCAGCGGTAATCGTGAGCTCTTCGCTGCAGTGTCCCTGTCCTTGCTCTCTCTGCTCTTCCACCAATATCTCCTGCCCCCAGCGCTGCATTTGCTCCCCACGCTGGCCACGCGGAGGGCTTTGCTTTCCCGAGGAGTCTGGTCACGCTGAGGCCCTGTCAGAGCATAACTCCGATCTGATTTGGTGCCACTTTCCAATGGCCGCGAACCTTCTCCCTATCAGGAGTGGGGTGGCCAGCGAACGGCGGCCAGGGGAAAGTCCTGTTCTGGGACATTTTTATGGACGGGCTGTACATTTTCTGTGAATTACTGTGAACTATCCAGTAATTCACAGCTTCTCAGTTTCTTTTCCTTTCACTGTGACCTGGCTCCGCCATTCCCTGGGAGCACTCGCGGGCTACCATGACCCCTGCGGGGCACGTGTGTCATGAAATGCGGGGCAGGAGCACGGCCCCCTCGCCTCTGAGGCCACCCGCCCCTCCTGCTCTCCTTTCTTTCCCTGGTCCCTGGGCAGTGGCCGAAGAGGCCCCTGCCCAGAGTCCTCCCGCGGGCCACCTACGGTCATCTCCCGACCTCCCGCCTTCCCCTCTTCTCAAGACCAGCCGGCCACCTGCAGTTCCTTGGCCTGGACCCCAGGATGAGTCAGGCTGCTCGGCTGCACGGCTGCCCCCACGGCCCTTCGGGGGCCAGGCGGACGCGAGTTCTCAGGTTCCCTGCAAGAAGTGGTCCCAGGACGGCCGTGGGGACCCAGCAAGGTGGCATGTGTACCGGTCTCTGCTCCCGGACTGCAAAGCAGTCTGCGCCTGCGCTGACCGGAGGAGCACAGTGTCCGTCACGCAGCGACTGCATCCACAACTTCATTCTCCGTGTGTTACGCGCCGTAACCCTTCCCTTGTCTACGTCATCATTTTTGGTGGTCCTGGGGATTGAACCCAGGGCCCGGCACATACGAGGCAAGCAGTCCATCACGGAGATACCTCTCCAGCCCTTTTTTATTGTGTTTTGAGACAGAGTCTTGCTAAGTTGCCCAGGCTGGCCTTGAACTTGCGATCCTCCTGCCTCAGCCTCCCGAGTCCCTCTGCTCCGATGACAGGTGTGCCCCGCTGTGCCCAGCTGATCACAATTTAAAAAGAAAGCAGAAGCATATAATGAACGAATGTAAAAGTCTGTATTGCCATTGGGATAGAGAAAATTAATAGCAGTGGAAGGAGAAACATGATACGGAATTTTGTGCCAATGTGTGGAAAATCTAAAAGAAATGTACAATTAACCAGTAAAATATAACCAAGCGTTTGCCGTGGACACTGGTGAGGCGAATGCAGCTGCCATGTGGAAAGCGTGTTTTCAGAAACCGACAGTCACCTTTAAGTGGAAAATACTGGAAAACAGAATCATCATAGAAGAAATAGGAAAGCTTATTTAATAATAAGCCACTTATAAATATAGCAGGTCTCCGTGGCTTAACAGGCGAGTCCTTTTAAGTTTTTAAGGTCATTTAACATTGTTAGTTCTTGGAGCGCAAATTACTTCTAAATAACAGACAATCCCCGTGCTGTTTAAGAACACCGTGGGAAAAGGCGAGGTGTAAGGAAATCGTTCCAATCCGTTCAGTGAAGCCATCGCACCCCCAAATTGTGGGGAGAAAGCACACAGGCTCCTTTTAGAAAGAGACCCTGGAACTGGGGGCCCGAGGTCCTCTTTGACTGGAGGTCAGCTGGTCGCTCCTGGGAACCTGGGCTGCTCCCAGGAGCCTCAAAGTCCAGCCCGTCCCCCACCCTGGTTTTGCTTTGCTTGAACTCGAGACTCCTGTCTCAGGAAAAAAAAAAAGAAAGAGAGAGAGAGAGAGAGAGATCCCTCGATGCTAATAAACACGTTCATTTGTTCTTAGTGACATATTAAGTCTCTTTGAATAATTTACTTGTCTCAAATGCTTGTGAAACCTCAGTCGGGCTAAATTACATAGTTCATGAAAATTGATGATAGTTCCAAAAAGGATGTGGGTGTACGCCACCAAGCTAACTGGCAGTTTAGCAAATTTTTTACAGGCTCCTGATCCTCGGAGACTTCATTACCCCCATGGATGATAGCTCGGGGACATTATGCTACGGGATATAACCAGGCAGGGAAGGCAGACCCTGCTCCCTCATCCCCGGAAGCTGATCTTACACCAGCAGGTCAGGTGTTCCCCACCAGAGGCCAGGAGCGTGGGGGTGAGGTGGGGGTGGACAGAGGGTGGTGAGGGGTCCAAAAATACAGTAAGGGGAGAGGGAAAACTTCCCTTCTGCCGCACAGGACGTTGGCTATCTTTCCCAATAATTTATTGTATATTTCAAAATAGCTAGAAGAAAGAAAGGATTGTGAATGTTCTTGACAAAGAAACGATAAATGTTCCAGGTGATGGATATACTAATTACGGAGAGCATTACACATTCATGCATCAAAATATCACACCCTACTCCAGAAGTATGTACAATTATTATGTATCGATTAAAAATCAAAAGGAGAAAGCCTGCTGCTCTCTACCAGAACTTTCAAATGGTTTTAAATCTTGAAAACCCAGCATAAAGCAATGTTTTTTCTTATTACTTTATATTTGTTCCTCAAATCTGATCAAGGTAATACAAAAAGAGATCTATTGGCTATACTTACTTATAAATGCCAGTACAAAAATCATCCACAAACTATTGGCAAATCAATCAAATCCAGCAGTACTTTTGAAGGAATCTAAGACCAAGTAGAACTCATTCCAATAAATACCACGTTAGGAAAGGAGGGGGCACAGTGAGTTACAGGAGAGACCCTATCAGTGAACCTTCTATGTGTTAGAGGTCCCTGGGGACAGCTGTCTCCCTGTTTTAGGGTTCCCAGGGGCTGTCTTGCCAGCTTCCTGTCACCAAGCTGGGAATTGTCCAAACAAAAACTGCTTCAAAGTTAACAAACAGGCAAGACTTTGTTGGAGGCCTTCGCAGTAGAGGAGAGAGACCAGGACCAAGACTGACCTCCACCCTGCGGGGTGATGGGTGGTGGGAGGGCTCTCAGCACTGGGGTGAGGGGAGGATCGTGGCCAGACATGCTTGCTAACCGGGTTTATCCAAAGGAAAAGCAAGCTCTCTTGTGCCTTTGCGACTCGGTATAGTTTTTTTTTTTTTTAATATTTTTTTTGTTGTCGATGGACACTATACCTTTGTTATTTACTTATTTATTTTTATGTGGTGCTGAGGATTGAACCCAGTGCCTCACACGTGCTGGGCAAGTGCTCCACCACGGAGCCACATCCCCAGCCCTATTTTGTATTTTATTTAGAGATGAGTCTCACTGAGTTGCTTAGCACTTCGCTTTGGCTGAGGCTGGCTTTGAAGTCCCGATCCTCCTGCCTCAGCCTCCCTAGCCGCTGGGAGTACAGGTGTGTACCTCCACGCCTGACATCAGAGAAAGAATTTTTAATGACAGGTTTTCTAAGGAAAACACTCCAAGCAAAGGGGGTTCAGGGTTTAGAGTCAGCAAGAAGCCTGTGTGAAGCTTAGCAGAGCTGCAGGGAACACAGGGGCCCAGGGTCAGAACCCATTACTGGCCACTGGGGTCCAACCACGGGAGCCTTGCAGTGGGTTCATGTTATCAGATGACCCATGAGGCTGCGTGGAGGTGGAGGTAGAGACAGCTCCCTGGGCGTGGACCCCAGAGAGGTGAACCCAGCCGTCCTGTACAACAACAAGATAAAGGATGATTTCAGAAATCAACAGGAAGTCTTGAGAATGGTGAAATATTAGTCTCTCCCTCTAAATCTCAGGGGAGATGGTGCATGCACTCCGACCCGCTAGTCAGGGCTGTGCGGAACATTCTGGCTAATGCAACTGGACAGGAACTGTAAGTAAAAGAAGCATTAAAAATGAAAGGCAAAGTCATTACACACGCGACTGTGTGTCTAGGGCACCTATAAATTTTAATTAAGAATTATTCAACAAATAAGACATCAGGAAGGAGCTGGCTATCAACTCCTTGCACAAAGGTCAATAGCTTTCCATTCTACTAATAATACTCAAGTGAAACAAATGGGTTGGGGATACATCAGCCATAAAAGAAAGAGAAAAAGAGAGAGAAAAGAGGACCGGGATGTGTATGTGTGGGGGGGTGCAGCCCTGGAACAGCTCACCAACCTGGAAATGATTCTGTAGGAACCTAGGAAGAAACTTTAAACATCTGCTGAAGTAAGATCCCCAAATAAATGGAGATCCATAGTCACTGGCTCAAAAGGTCCCATATTACAAAGTTGTCAAAATGGTCAGATTGTTCATGAATTAAGAATTAAATTCAGTCAATTCTGATCAAAATTCCAAAAAGACATTTTCGTGACTTGATGGGATTATGAAGATAATTTGGAAGAGTGATAGTGTGATAATATCCAATAAAATATTGAACGAGCAGAGTCATGAGACAGGATACCAAAACTCACCATAAATTACAGAAATTGGAAATGGATGGTGTAGCCATGGAATTAGAGAAATATCTCAGTAGAACAGCTCAGGCTGTCTTAGCTCTCACACACAGAGACCAAGCTCTCATGATACCAGAAGCATCGGGCTCTCTTCCTCTGTGGAAAGAGGGGATAATTTCCTCTTTCTTTACTACTTTCCCTCCTCGTCCCTTCCTTTCTTCTCTCTCTCTCTCTCTCTCCTCCCTCCCTCCCTTCCTTCCTTTCCTTCTTTTTCTTTTTCTTTCTGTCTCCCCGCTTCTTTTTCATCCGTCTGTGTGAGATTCCAGGTCCCTTCCGGAAGCACCTTGCTTTCTCCGATGGGAAGCGATGGGGCCTGTCACCTGCTGCCTCTTGCAGTTGGTTCTGGCCCCTCTGAGCTTGGAGTGGCACCTGCGAGCTGTCTGGATGTGGATATGCGTCCCTTAAATATTAGCGGGGAGTCACTGCCAGCGTCTCAAGTAGATAAAAGAACACGGTGCCTGGACGTCATGGCGCTGCACCCTCTCCGTCGGGTTGCAGGGCTCCTGGGAGCCACGGGCAGTGCCGTTGGTGTGGGCACTGTCTGAAGGAGAGCGGGGCTCTGAGCCAGGCTTGAAGATGGCCCCGGAGGTTGAGGAATGCCACCTTCAGGCAGCCTAGGCGCTGAGGCAGGGGTGGGCCCTGTGCCCGGCCGCGTCACGGGCAGGAAGTAAAGAGAGACAATGGTCGACGGGTTCGTCTTTAGGTGTTGTACAACTAGAGCCTTTCGTGGGGCTCAGAAGGAATCAGCTTGCCCTCTACCTGGAAGAGGGTCCTTCCTGACCTGGCCCTTGGCACACCAGGGCCAGACCCTGGGCACATGTGGCCTCCAGTCCACTCAGGGAAGGGACCACCTGGGCCCACGTGTGTGCCCACCTGCCTCTGGTCACAATGTGTGTTAGGGTTCTCTAGAGGAACAGAATCCACAGGAAGTATGATTATAAAAGGGGATTTATTAGATTGGCTCACACGACCAGAGCTGGACAGTCCACCATGGCCGTGTGCAGCTGGAGAGCGGAGGAACCAGCAGCTGCGCAGTCCAAGAGGAGGAAGCCCCAGAACAAGAGGGATCAACAGTGCTGCCCTAGTCCCAGACCAAGGCTTCTGGAAACTCCCTGGAGAATCCCTGGCAGAGTCCGCTTTGGAAGAGTGAAGAAGGGAGAGTCCAATATCCTCAGAAGATGGAAGCAGCCATCAAGAACCTGCTCAAGAAGAGTCCACACCTGCTGCTTCCTTGTTCTTCCAGCTTCTATTCCATCCCAGCCACCATCCTATTGGGCGGTGCTGCCCCTGCTTAGGGAGGGGCTTCACTTCAGTTGGCTACCCCACGTGCCAATCATTCCTAGACACGCCCTCATTGGCACACCCAGAGGCCTCTTAATCATCCGCATCTCTCCATCCAATCAAGCTGACAATTCAAATTGACCATTACACAATGCAATGACTTTTGTCCCTGTGGGTGTCTGGTGCCACCCCACACTGGCTGCCCAGCCCCCATAGGGGCCCGAGGCTGGATGACACCTGGCTTCCATCCAGTGACTTCCCAGCGAGACCTACCCAGGTGAGGGCATGCTGCACTGGGTGGCCCGCACTATCCGGCTCCTGTTGGATTTTTCAGACAAAAGAACACACATCTGGGCTGGGTCGTGGCTCAGTGGTGGACGCTCGCCTAGCACGTGTGAGGCGCTGGATTCAATTCTCAGCGCCACAAAAAATGCATAAATAAAATAAAGGCATTGTGTCCGCCTACAACTAAAAACAGGAAAGAAAAAAAAGAAAGAAAGAGAGAGAGAGAACCCGTCTGAAAGTTCAGGAAACGATGCTGGCCTGCCGGAATCCAGTTCAGAGAGGGCCGGATTTGGATCATATCTGCAAATTCATCAAGATAAAGGCCATCATGAGACTTCCTGGTCAAAACACTGTTTCCGTTTGTCATACCCCAGCTGGCACGAGTCCAAATCTTGGTGTCACATCTGCCAGGGCAGCATACAGGACCCTGTGGCGAGGTCCCCAAAGCCATGTGGGGACCAGGATTGAATCAGGATGTTCTCACTGTCCTGTGGAATGAGAGGCCCACAGCAGGATGGCTGGAAGCCGGGAGTCTGAGACTAGCCTGGGCAACAGAGTGAGGCCTGTCTCAAGCCAAACAGAACTTTAAAATTAGGAAGTGATGCTGATAGTAAGTGAGAGTTTCTTTTTCCATTGTTCTTGACTCAAAAATAAAATAAAAGTTGATATTCCCTCCCCCCCCACACACACATCTGTTTTAAAATTTCACCATCAATATCGAGGAGAAATCTGATGGAGAAACTGCACATGTGGAGGTTTGAAGTAGAGGCCAGCTGGCTCAAGGGAGGGAGGTTCCCGCACTCTGCAGATCAGAGTGGCTGGGAATCAGGAGCCTGGGAGGAGGAGTGGGCCCCGGGTTGCTGGCTCCGGGGTCCAGGAACCCCTCCTGCCCTGGCCTGGCGTCAGGCAGGGGCACAGGGCTCAGTCACAGGGAGAGGAGGCCCAGAAGCAGAAGCAGACAGGTCATTACCGAGACTGTCCCGGGAGCGTGGCTTGAGGCCGGGAGATGCCTCTGACCAAGGGCACCCGGGAGCAGCCAGGCTCTGAGGGGGCAGGCCATGCTGGCAGCCTGCACAGGACGGGGAACTGGCTTCATGAGGAGCCTGGGAGGGAGCTGGGGGAGAAGGTGGCCTTGGGAAGGCCTCCATCACTGCCACTGACCAGGACCTGCCAGGACCCGCAGGGTGCCCCGCTTCTGGGTCCTGTGTTCCTAGTGGCAAATGTATGCAAATACACTGGGGGGCAGGTGGGCAGCTGAGAACCCGCTCTTCTCTGGACTGACTGTGGTTAGACTGGAACTTTCCATGGCTCTCCAGTGGATAACTTGATTCTTTGGGATGGGTAACTCTGAATGACCAGGAATGGGGAGCGCATGTCTGAGGATGGGAATCGGGGTGCTGGCGTGGGGCTGCCTCAGGGCAGCAGGCCCAGGGCTGAGGCTGGGGTCAGGTGGGGCGTGAGCGGCAGGCGGTGGAGTCAGCTCCCGCATCACCACACCAAGGTGAGGAGAGCCATCACCCACCGTGCCCCTGCAGAACAGCCCCGGGTGACCAGCCCCCGCCCCAGGCCTCCCTAAGGGCCAGAGTGAAGGAGGGAAGGGCTCAGCTGGGTGGCTGTGGCCATGGGAACTGACCCCAGTGGTCAGCAGCTTCCCTGGCCCCTGGCCACTATACTGGGCATGTCACAGTTTACATCAGGTCCTCCACCAAATGCTGTTCAAGAATAAATCCTAAAAAAGGATAAAATCATGAATATGAAAGGAACACATGTAAGGACTTTATTCAATTGGTTATTAATGAGGGACCCAAGCAGGTGTCCCACCCCATTTAAGGGGGGCCCAGAAATCCAGACGCCGCTCCCTGCAGAGACCAGGAGGACTGGGCTGAGTGGCGCGCCTGAGGCGAGGCTTGGGGACCCCTCCAGGGAGCGGGGTTCCTTTGCACATCTGTAGACAAGGGTCATTCTATGTCCCTCACGCACAGTTTGCAGAGCTGTAAAATAGCTGAAAGGCAGTGACAGTCCAGGACCGGAGCCCACCCCACCCGGGGCGCGTGCGCAGTGAGGTCTGAGGTTCCCCTGGAGACTTCCGGTCATGGTTTCTGCATGTTGCAATTTCCTGAAGACACAAAAAGGAATTTAATATTTGGTAAAACGGGTGAGTTTTCAGCAAAGCAGGGAGGGACAGGAAACGGGTTGCCCCACACCCATGTTTGGGAAAGCAGATGGGTCTCGGCTCAGCATTCTCTTCTATTTCTCGGGCTGTCTTTCATGTCCACTTTAGTGATCATGAAAATGTAGGTCTAAGGACTTTCAGAACCTGACTGACAAGTCTTAGGTGTTTGACTTTTGTTACTCCCACTTGGGGTGAAGAGATGTGACAGGTGCCCCAGCCCAGCCCACTGGTCCCCTGGGGATTCATGGATGTCCTAGGTGGCGTAGGGAGGCTGGGACCCTGCTGTGGGGCTGAGTCGTCTCCACGAGATGCTTCCAGGCACAGCAGGGTGTGGACCGCTCTCACAAGAGGGTGAGGCAGGCTCAGTCCCAGGGGTCAGGGGCCAGCTGCCGGGGAGGGCTCTGGAGAGTCCCTGACGCAGCTCCCGGACACTGGCCCAGGGTGGATGGGCTCCTTGCTCCCCCCGCTGGCCCTGGCCCCCTCCACAGCACCTCGTTGGAGAAGGGGCCGCCCAGGCTCCGTGGCCCCCGCGTGGTCCGCAGACACAGAGCCCCTTTCTCCCTCGGCTTCTCCTCCCTGCCGCGGCCCCCAGGACAGAGTGTGGAGTGTCCTGGGAGGGAGCCCACCCTAACCTCACTGGCTCCTCACAGCGACTTTACTGTTCCCATGTTATGGATGAGGAAGTCGAGAGTCAACTGTGGTAACTTGTTTGGGGCCCACAGCTTGGTGGCAGAGCAGGGCTCCCCGGGGCCTGGCCGCCTGCTGTGACTCTACCTCAGGCCCCTTGGTGGGACGTTCCCGCAGGGGGATGGATGTTCCTGGCCTCACCCTTGGGAACCCTGCCCTCTGTGCCCCCCAGGCAGCCTCTGGCCTGTCTTTGGTCAGAGCGAATGTGTCACTTCCTTGTGACCCCAGGTGAGCTGCTGGTGTCTCCTTGGCCTTCTTGGTCCCCTTTGGGAAGAGACTCGCGGTTGAGGAGGGTTGGGGGTATGACTTTTTAAAAAAATGAAACAGGGTTGGCTGTGTTTTAAAATCCAAAGGAACATGCCAGGAATTCATGCCGTACAAGAAAAGGGGGCCTGGTCGATGGGTGAGGCTGCGGGACGGGTGGGCCCGCCATAGCTTTGGTGCCCTGGAAGCAGGCGGGAGGCGGTGACGGGAAACAGACGCCTTGAGGCTGGGCCTCGGAAGGCCGAGGCCCGAGTGCTGCCTCCCTGTATCTTTATCTTTCTTTCTTTCTTTTCTTTTTGTGCCAGAACTTGAACCTAGGGCCTCGCACGTGCTAGGCAAGCCCTCTATCACTGAGCTACAACTCCAGCATCTCACTTTCTTTGACTTAATTGTAATTCAGTTTATTGATAAGGTCTCACTAAGTGGCCCAGGCAGACACAGAAAAGGGTGTTCAGCTGGAACCTGATTTGCTGGATCTCTGTGTCCGAGTTCAGGAGGCTTGAGGTAGGAAGATGGACGGGGCCTACCTGGTGGCCGCTCCCAGCGCAGGGGACCGGGCTGACGGCCGCATGAGGAGGAGTTCCTCCTGAGCAGAGTGCTGAGCACCTCCACTCAGAGGTGCACTGGACCAGATGCAGGGGAGCGCGACAGAGGGAGTTGGCGGCAGACCCTTTGGCACTAGGTATTCTGTCCCGGGTTTTAATTCTTTTTTTTATTTTCAGCTTGGGATTTTATCTTTTTAAAAAATCTGTTTTCTGCCAGGCACAGTGGCACCCGCCTGTCATCCCAGTGGCTCGGGAGGCTGAGGCAGGAGGATCACAAGTTCAAAACCAGCTTCAGCAAAAGCGAGGCACTAAGCAACTCAGTGAGACCCTGTCTCTAAATAAAATACAAAATAGGGCTGGGGTGTGGCTCAGTGGTCGAGGGCCCCTGAGCTCAATCCCGGTACCCACTCCAATCTGTTTTCTTGTTAAATACAAGTACCCCAAACCGCATGAGAATGGTTGGCTTACTACATTTCTAGGTAACTAACCGTGCAGTTGTCCCCCGGGAGAGCAGAGACCCGGCCTCCGGGAGCCCTCTGCCGCTCCCAGGTCAGCCCGGGGTTCCAGGCAGGCTCCTGTCCTCGCTCCGCAGGACTCCTGCACAGGCGCCCCTCAGCACGGGCCTGGGGCTCCCTGTCTAATCCGTGGGACCCCTCTTTACCGCGTACTAGGCTTATGCCCTTTTTTTTGGCTTATGTTCTTTTTGTGCTGAAGTGGAACCAGTCATTTTTAAACACGTATTTATTATGTCAAGAGGAAAATGCTGCCATAATTAATGATGGAGAAAGCTATTAACTTTATGAAGACAAACCATAATTAAGAACTCTGAATCGTTGGGTAGGGAAATAGACTGATCATTAATACAAATATGAAGAGAGCGTCTTTGCTGGAGGGTGGGAGGAGGGTACCTACAGGGATCCAGTCCGACTGGGCTGCAGGCCTCTCCGGCCACGGCTGCTGCTGAGTGTCCCTGGTGCCTGGCCTCCAGCACAGCACAGGTGAACTTAACCACGGGAGGGCACTGCGGGCTTCTCAGGGGGACGACCTGCCTGGCGTCTCTGATGGTGACTGGATACAAACCAGGCACATTCCAGCCTGGATAAAAGCCAGCTTTGTCCACTGCAGAAGCCCGAGCACCCCTCTGACCCAGGGTGCAGGGGTCCACCTGTCTTGCTGCCACCTTAGTCCCAGCTTCTGCCAGTCGATCTCACTCTGGTTTCCCATTCTGCCCGCTTCTTTCTTGTCTCTCAACGCCTCTGTCCATGATAGTTGTTCTTTTACTCTGGATTTTCCCAGAACAGTATTATAGATCGTTTGAGCTTATAGAATTTAAATAACAACAAGAGGCAGAATCATAGCGATTTTATTATACTGCAAATCTAATCTTTGTAGAGCTTTTATTGCTTAGAGAAGTATCATTTAATGCTTAAAGAACTAGCATTCCTTAAACGAAATGCAATCCTTTGAAGAACACTTTGTCTTCTTTAGGCCGTAGATCCTCCACACAGAAGCTGTATTTGAGAATTCTCCGCATCTCGGAAGGAGTATATTAGAAACAAGATTTCAACTTTGCTAGATCCACCTTCAGAAGGAGAAAACAAGTTCAAAATCAAGTAGAAGAGCCATGATTAAATGTCCTTGTTCCAGACACAATAAAGACAACGAAGAGAAAGGAGGGAGACACTGTGAATGATAAGCACGTTTTGCTTGTTATCCATCCGCAAAAGGACAGACTTTGCGAGAATGTGTTAGCAAAGAAATCCCTTGTGGTTTTGCATCTCTGGGGGGCTAAAACGTAAATAAAGCACTAGCAATGATTGCCAGAGACTGCCAACAGTTTTCAGAAGTTGGAGACAAAGACTGTGAGTATCTCCCTGAGACGCTAATCTACAGGACAGAGATCCTCCTAGAAACGTTTATCTAAATAATGTTCGACTGAGCACAGAAAGATCAGGGCTAATGGGACAGGAGTGGTTGAGTAGCTTGCCCAGGGCCACACGGCTAGAGAGAGGCAGGACAGGTGGCCCCAGCTATACAACAATCCCTTCTGGGACGTTGCTTCTCCTGACGCCCCTTCCAGAACTGTGTGGCAGCAACAATGGCCCCAAACTTGCCCTTCCCGTAGTACCAGAACTGTCCACGAGGTTCCCTTATCATTATTTAGTTTAAAAATATTTTATTGCGTAATATATTAATAGCTTCGTTAAAAGAAAATGAGGAAGTTCGTTAAATGAGATGATTTGCACAGGGCCACCCCGTCAGCAATGCCAGGGTGGGAGTCAACCCAGGCCTGTGTGGCTCTGGTCTGTGGCCGGCTCCTTCATTTGCAACCCCCTGAAGCAAAGGGAGGCGATCCCGTTGGAGCCGACTGGAAGCACGGTTTGCAGACACGAGTGGTGTGGAAATCTTCCAGACACAGGAACAACCTTTGCCATGTCAGTAATGCCTAAAATAAAATAAAAAATAACTGATATCTTGATGTCCCCAGTTCTGAGAAGCCGGGTGTTGCTTCTGAGACATTTGCGCTTCCTCTTCCTGCTTCTCCTTTTCCTCCCCAAATAGGCAGCCCGAGGCTCGCTGCTGCCTGGAGGCTCCCAAGGAGGCTGGCACAGAGGTAGGGCTGGCTCCCAGGGCTGAAGGCTGGCGAGGACAGGAGGGAAGGGACAGGGAGCTGGGGTGGCGAGTGCCGGCTTGCTCTTGAGACTTGGGGAGGTCAGGGATCAGGCCCCCCAGGCAGGCACTGTGGAGAGGTGGGAGGGGAGAGCGTGGGAGCCGGGCACTTGTGCTCTGTCCCTTGCTTTGCCACAAGGTGCTGTGTTGAAGGTGTTGGTGTCAGTGAGGATACTTCCTCTCCGCTGGGGGCTCCACCTCCCCATCTTTACACCAGGCACATTGGAGAGGATGGTTTCTGAGATCCAGCTTGGACCCACCGATGTGCGAGTGTGTGTTTGTGCACGTGCAAGGGGCCCGCAGGCAGGGGGTGCAGAGAGCAGACAGCAGGCTGGGGACCTCCGCTCGGTTAGGCTCGAAGCCCCGGGTGGCTTGGGGAGTTCCATTCAGGAGCTGCCCTTGTGCAGAGGTGTACGAGGACATGGACTCTCCAGGAGCACCAGCCACCCCTTCCTGTCGTCTTGTGACCTTGCTAAATCCACATGGTTTTAATAGCTTTTTAAGAACACTTCCCCTAAGCCTTTCCGTCGACGTGAGTAGCATCCTTGAGTAAAGACAGTTTACCTCCGAAACACCTCCTGCCGCCCACAGCCCCGTCGCGCTGGTCGGGTGGGTCGCTGAGAGACTGAAGAAGTCACCCAGAGACGTGGTGTGAGACACTCGGCTCAGGGAGAGGGCTCTGGGCAGAGCCAGTGGCTGCACAGATGCACCTCGGCCACTCGGTGCCCCCATGCGTTGCCAGAGACAGTGCCTCTGTCCTTCATGACGCTGTCCGTGGTGGCTAGGGATCTTGCCTCCCTCTGCATGGCGCTCTGATCTGCACCAGGCTCAGTGGGGTTGCAGCTTCCGCTACAGAAGCAGCATCGGCTCAGCTGGCTTCCTCCCTTTGTGTGACCAGCATCCCAAGGACCCTGGCGTGCAGGCAAGAAAGCAGCTTTCCACGGTCAGCACGAACTTGCCCGATTCCCAGGGCACATGAGGGAAAGCCAGGACACTGGAGGTAACCCGTATCTGGGCGTTCCGACCCAGACTCCTCTCACCATGCCCTTAACGTGACCTGGTTCTTGGGACATGGTGTGTCCATGACAAGTGGGTCAGACAGCTCTGTGCCTGGCTTCAGTCACCTCCCAGCAGGTGGGGGTCACAGGTACAGTGTGAGGCACCTGGGCTATTCGGTAAGCTCCTCCCAAGTGCATGGGCCACACCAGTTATAAGCAGGCTGGCTGTCCACGGGTGCCCGTGCCTATCCCGTCCCGAGGGAGGGATATGCTCCTGAACGTAGGGAGGCCTTATTTCTTGCAGTCAGCCTCTGTGCGCATCGAGGACCCCGTTACACCTGCCAGTGCGTGCCACCAAGTGCAGCACACCTCAGCAAACCTCGGCCATGTTCATTTGTCCCCATACTGACGGGAGCGTCCTTAAAAGACAGTCTATTTCAGTCCAGGTCCACAGGGCAGTTGGTCAGCAGCGACCACTCACCGTAGACGCTGCTCCAGCCTGCTGTGCCTCTTTGCAGCAGGGCGGTTGGTTGTAGTGGCCACAGAGACCAGTAGGGGGCGACAAAGGAAGTGCATTGCAGGTCCAGCCGTTGGTTCAGTTCTGCGGCTCTGAGTTGCCTACGTGGGACAAGCTGAGCTGCAGGGTGAAATGCAAGGACGTCTAAGAGAGCAGATCTTGTTAGCCAACAATACACGAGCAACCTGACCAGCCTGAGGCCCAGCCTGGGCCCCAGGCTTACGGTACTGTGCCCTGTTTGTCCCTGAGGAAGACCATCACAGCAGGGCTTGTTACAGGCCACAGTGCAGCGACAGGTTCTTCTGTGGTGATTAAGGGCCCTGGATTAGTGATCTTATTAGAAGAAAGAGGCAATCCGCCCGCTCCAGGCTCGGATTCGTCTTGTTCCAGTCCCCTTCCCCGGGGACCTAGGAGCCCACACCAGGCGGCCTCGGTTGCTCTTCCCGTGGCCGGCAGACGCTCTGGACCCCTGCGGTAGGTCCTGCACCAGCAGCCACAGCAGACCATTCGGTGTTCTTGTTTGGGGATGCAGGGTTTCCTTAAGCCCTATTGCTTGGATCTGAATGGCGTCATCAGGTCCTCGGGCCGACATCCGACAGGCAGTGGGGCGTGGGCTGTGGCTATGTCCACTTGATGGACATCATGGTCACTTGGTCCACGTTGCCAAGGACCCACCTTCCATCTTGAGTTGTTTTGGGGGCCACCCACCCACCTATTCTATTAGCCCTGTTGCACTGGGTTATAAGGTCAGAGGAAAGGACAGCGCATGCCCACATTTTGGGCCCATTCCTGCAGCGTGTCACCAGTAGGGGGTCTCCTGTCAGCGTCCACGTCGGCAGGATGCTGCACGTGGTGCCAGCATTTCAAGGTCGTGCCTGGTGGCTCTCCACGGGCCGTTCCACAAGCACAAGCCTGCCGTAGTCCTCTGCGTGCGTCTGCCCGCGTCGGGTGGACTCGAAGCCCTCTGAGCACAGGGGTGCACGGAGGTCAGCCCGCCATCTTTCCACAACCTGCCATCTTTCCACAGTTCCTTCCTGGAGCCCTTCGCCCACTACGTGAGGTATGGCTGTGGTCGTTGGTGAACAGGCAGGCCAGGGTCACGTGGGAGCACAGTGTCTGGGCCCCTCACGAGGAGCCCTGCTCTTCACTGCGGCCCAGGTCTCCAGGGAGCCAAGCAGTGCCTGTCAGTCAGCACGTTTTCCAGCCCACAACCGTAGCCGGCATACCTGCCTCTCGAGTGCCTGGCAGACACACGGCTGGGTGCTGCCACAGGCCACCGTGGCAGTTGTTTCTGAAAGTCTTTCCATATCTTCGTTCCCTTTCATAGCGGTGACTAAAATCCTAAGGGAACTCTGTTGCCTTGCTGTTGCCCTTGGACTCACCCAAACCCACCAGGGCAGCTGGACCCGTCCAGTGCATAGGGTGGCTCTAGGGCCACTAGGCCCGAGGCTGGTAATTTCTTTACAGTGGTTTGAGAAAAACCATAGTGCTCAGCTTCCCGGACCCCACACACACACACTCCCTTTTTTCACTAAACGGCAGAGTGGTCTTAACATCTCTGCTAAATATAAAGTGAAGGGACACCAAGCTTTAACAATCCCAAGATCTGCACCTCTTCAGGCCTAGTCAGGCTAGGGAGAACTCGGACTTTCCCTAGGGTGTGGCTGGTGGGAACGTCCCCACCCAGTCTGCCCCAGGACTTGACAGGGAGCCCTGGTTCTTGCAAATGCAGGTGTGACGCTCTCTTGTAGATGAGCCACCGTTCCGATTGTTTTTTCCAGGTGGGGCAAACAACCAGAAATTAACATTGTATTAATGTTCAATTTACTATCTAAACCATGACATTTAAATTTAACTTCTCAAAGTGTTTTCCCCAACAACCCCCGAGATGGCTGGTACCATCGCGTCTTCTAACCTACACAGAATGGGGGCGAACCCTGGCCCAAGCGCCAGGCCCTGAGACAGCCTCTCCTGTATCCTGGGCTGTGTTGGGGCCCGTCTGCCTGGGCCTGGGGACGAGGGCAGAGGCATGCAGAGGCTGGGGCGTGTGGGCCCCTGGACAGCAGCTTCCTCCCTCCTGTTCCGGTGGCCCGCTGCTGGCCCGCCCGCGCCTCTGCCACAGCCACCGTCTTCTCCGGCACGGTCAGTTTGTATCCATGGACCCCAGCAGGAGCTTGGGACTCATGCCCAGCTTTTGGTGGGAGCGATGGAGTGGTGGTGGCAGCTGCAGGCCCGGTGCCCCCGCCAGCGGTGGCTCTGGGCACTTGCGTGGCCTCCAGAAGACTCCACTTATTTTGTCCCCAAGTTCTCCAGGCAGCTGCCATTGAATCTCAGCCTTGGTGGTCACCTGCACAGCCGTGAGGAGGGGCCCCTGGCTGCCGTGACCTTAGGGAGATGTCGCCCCTGTTTAAGTCGCATCGCTCACCACCAAGCGGCAGTATCCCCCGAATCCATGGGGCGGGCTTCCCCGTACTCACCCAGCTGCCCGCAAATGCCCATGATAGCTGCCACTCCCCACGGCGGCCGGGGTGGAAGGCCATCCCTGGAGTCTCCCCCTGGAATGTCCTCTCTTCTCCATGGCCACAGTTCTGATGACCCTGGGAGAGCCCTTGCTCTGGCTGGCCGGTCAAATGTACTATTCACCGCCAGTTGTACTAGGGCAGCGGGGTGGGTCACCAAGAGACCAAAGAGGACACCTGGAGATGGGGTGCAAGGCATAAGCGTTACTGAGAAAAGCTTGCAGGCAACAACCGTGGTGACGGCTTTGCCAGAAAGTCCAGTATCCACAGCCTGGACGGGTCACCCGTTCCACATGGTACCTCCAGGACTTTGCCAGAAAGCGGCCCTTCTACCCCCAGGGTGCTTCTATGCCCTCACTAGATGAGCACTTCCCTCTCCACAGTGCTCCGATCCAGTCCGGGCACCAGAGAGAAGGCTCTGAAAGACTAGGTCACGGCCAGGTGTGGTGGTGCACGCTGTAATTCCAGCACTCAGGAGGCTGAGGCAGGAGGACTGCAAGTTCCAAGCCAGCCTCAGCAACTTAGTAAACCCTGAGCAACTTAGCAAGACCCTGTCTCAAAAAAAAAAAAAAAAAAAAAAAAAAAAAAAAACCAAAAAACCAAAAAAACAAAACAAAACAAAAACCTAAAATGGTTGGGATGTGGCTCAGTGGTTAAGTGCTCCAGGGTTTAATACCTGGTACAAGAAAAAAAAAAGTTTAGGTTACAGAAGCAGCATTGTTTTGGCTGGCTTTGTCCCATTTTATGACCAGTACCGCCAAGAAACTTGGCACGCATGCAAGAAAGCAACTTTCTACAGACAGTACGAACTTATCCTAATCCCCAGCATACACGAGAGAAAGATAGTGTCTTTTGAAATAATACTTATCTGGTCAATTTGTCCCAGACACCCTCTCTTTTTCCCTTTAACTCTGTTTTTGAGAACAGTGAAGGACACTTTAGGGACTTGGTATTTTAGCGTCCTCCTTTTCTCTAAGGATAACACAATTTTACTTTTTTTCTTAACTTATTGCATTGACTGAGATCTCTAGTGAAATGTTCAAAGACAGCTGTGATAGCCAGCTTTTCACTGATGTAACCGAAATACCCAGCAAGAACACATGAGAGAAGGAAAAGTTTATTTTGGCTCATAGTTTCAGAAGTTCATGGTCAGCAGACTTCATGGCTCTGGGCCCAAGATGAGGTGCAGCCTCATGGCAGAAGAGCAGAATGAAGGGAAACTGTTCAGGTCATGGCAACCAGGAAAAAGAGTGGGGAAGGGGCCACAGGGAACCTCCCCCCAGTGCCCCACCTGCCACCGTTACCACCCAGTCGGTCCATTCAAATGATGGAGGGGCTGATTAGGTTACGGCTCTTGTAATGGAAGCATTTTACCTCTGAACACTCCTGCACGGACACGGGAACTTTTGGGGGACCCCTTGTATCCAAACCACAATGGCTGTGTGAGACTGTACATTCTCGCCTTGTTACTTCTCTTGGGGGAACCAGCTTAGTTTGTTCACAGATTCTCTTGTTCAGATTGAAGAGGTTCCTTGGTACTCCTGCTCTGCTGTCAGGACTTTTGGGTGCGCATCATGGGTGGATGCTCAATGCCTTCAGATACTTTTCTTCATGTATTGGGATAAATGTCTTGGTTTCTCTTCTTTAATCTGCTAATTCGATAAAGTCTATTCACTGATTTTCAAACCTCAAATCGACCTTGCATATCTGGTATAAACCCCGCTTGCCCGCTACATTTTCCCCAAACTGTGGCCCCTTGAACAATGCTTTCTTTGCCCCTCCTGGCAAGATTGAAAATCGTCGCATAACATTTTTTGTGCATGTGTGGTGCTGGGGATTTTATTGTAAAAGATCAGTTTTCACTGACATGCAAAATTCTCTGGAGAGAGAAACTTCTCACAGGGAAATAACGAGTATCACACCTATTTTAAGTGGATTCAGACAACACTTGAGCTCACTGCAATACCAGGGGCAGTAGCTACAAAATTAGTACAGTGCTGTAGTGTGTAGTGTCGTTTCTTTGTGCCATTATGATTTAATATTACACTGTTTCTTTTGCTTACATTTTTCTTCTCTGCACATGTCTCCATGTATTCTCTATAAATGTTCATGTTTTGATAAATGTTAATTTTTATAATAAATTCATATTTTTTGGTAGTAAGTGATAAAATAGATCATTATCTACACACACACACACACACACACACACACACATTTTCTTTTTTTTCTGTACTGGGAATCAAACCCAGGGTCTTGTGCATGTTGGGCAAGGGTTTTACCACTGAGCTACATCTCCAGGAGCAATCTCCATTGACTTTACGTGTTCGTAACATGCCTTACTTTTTCTTGAAGATTTTCTTTGATTTCTAGGCTGAGGTTCATCTATAAGTTTTTCCAAATTGTTGCAAATCTTTGAAAAAATGCATATAAGCAGACCCACACAATTCAAACCCATGTTGTTGGGCTGGGGAGATGGCTCAGTTGGGAAAGTGCTTGCCTTGCAAGCACAGGACCCTGGGTTTGATCCCCAGCACTGCAAAATAAATAAATAAATAAATAAATAAATAAATAAATAAATAAATAGGATAGATTCAAACCCATGTTGTTCAAGGATCGATTGTGTATGGTGGATTCAATTTGATACTGTCTTATTAAAGATCTTTGTGTTTGTGTTGATGAGGAAGTGTTAGTCTAATTTTCTTGCAGTGTCTTTGTAATGATGACCTCATAAAATTAATTTGGGAAATAGTCTTTTTTCATTTGTGAAGAATTAATGTTTTTTATTAAAGGCATCTGGGCCTGACATTTTCTTTTTGAGATTTTTTTTAACCATAAATTCAAAACTTTAATAGATATAGGGTTATACAAATTTTAAAATTTTTTCTTGAGTTTTTGGTAATTTGTGTCTTTTATCTAAATTGGTCAAAATATTGGCATGAAGTTGTTCATAAGATTCTCTCTCTCCTCTCTCTCTTTCTCTCTCTGGTACCAGGGATTGAACCCAGGGGCACTTAGCCACTGAGTTACATTCCTAGCCTTTTTTATTTTATATTTTGAGATAGAGTCTCTATAAGTTGCTTAAGGTCTTGCTAAGTTGCTGAAGCTGGCTTTGAACTTGTGATTCTCCTGCCTCAGCCTCCTGAGCTACTGGGATTACAGGTGTGTGCCACCATACCCAGCTCATGAGATTCTCTTGTTGTCTTTTAGTATCTATAGAATATCAAGTGATGCTTCTGCTTCATTACTGATATTGGATATTTGAATCTTCTCTCTTTTTATTTTTGATTAGCCTAGAACTAATCAAAACTTAGAGCTTTATACATTTTATTGACTTTTTAAAAAACAGCATTTGGATAATCTCATAATTCTTCTATTTCCTTTTTTTCCCTTCTATTTTTTATTTCACTGATTTCTACTCTTAATTACTTCTTCCTCTTACTTGTGTTTGATTCACTCTTTTTTTGTTGGTCCTTAAGTTAGATGTTTAATTGCTTTTATACTTTTATTCTTCTGACAAAATTACCTAAAGCAATGAATGTTCCTCCAAACGCTGCTTTAGCTGCATCCCATACATTTTGGTATAATGTGTTTTCATTTTCATCCATTTCAAGGTATTTCTGATTTCCATTGTGGGTCCTTCTTTCACTCATGCATTATTTAAGGATGGCAGAGTTCTTCCTTAGGAGAAGATCGTCCTGTGTGTTGTAGGATGCCCAACGTTTGGCATGTAGCTAGCTTACACACAGCAGTTGATCTTTTCAAGGTTTGTTTTTGTGCTTTCTTAGCATAGCTTTGGCATGGCCTTACTCTGGCTAGGTTAGCGCTTCTACAAAGGTGTTTTCTTCTTGTTCCCTGGTCAACGTGCTGGGCGCATTCAGTGAGGACTTTCTATTCTTCCTGGTTGGAACTCAAACCTGTTCTGTCCTCTGAAAATTGTTTGGGATACCGCTTTCTGCTGCTTGCACACTCTTGTGGAATTTCATCATACACCTGCATTGTTTAGCATTGAATAACACATACAAGGAGAAGCCTATGCATATTGTCTGGAGTTCTTTCTCTCTCCAGCTCTGTCCTCTCTTGTTTTCCACACCCAAGTTTCTTCTCCTCTGCCTCAGATCCCTATCTCCCTAACTCAGCAAGGCCTCCCTGGCCTCCTTGGGGTTCCTGTCCCTGTACTGTAGTCCAGGAAGTGGTGGAAAGGCAGGATGATCCCAGGACCCACCTCATCTGTTTCCCTTCCCATGAGAGATCACAGGCTTATGGTGACTATTTTCTAATGTCTGAAAAGAGACTTCTAATATATTTTGCCCAGTCTTGTGCTTTTTAAAGCAGAAATTTAAGTCCAGAAAGTTAAACTCCCCTCGTGCCTATCTCTTGCCTCTTCTCCTCCACTGTGAGCCATTTGTGTGTGGTTGGGAGGTGGGTCCAGGGTGTTGGTGTGTATGTGATTGTGGGTGTGGATGTCTGTGCAGTGGTGAGTGTGCCCGATTCTCCATGGTGGAGGTTGGGCCTGAGCAGGGGCGGCAGTGGAACTGGAGGTGTGAGGAGGGAGGGTTTCTCCTGAGGATTGGGGAATGTCACGTGGGGGGTCTGGCAGCATTAAGGGCCCAATCCTGGGTCACAGTCATCAACCTAAGTGAGACTAGTTTGTTTGGTTTGTTCAACTGTGCAAGGGCAGGACACACGAGTTAGAGAAAACCAAGATGGCGGGCTTGCCTAGATGTAGAGAAAGAAGGGGAGGGAGTCAGGGGAGCTGATGGAGGGTAGGACACGATCCGATCGTTTCTCTACCTAGAGGCGCTGGAGCCGATCACCCCTTCCTCCCTCCTCGCTCCTTCCTTCTCTCAGCGTTTTGAAGAGCCCTTGTGGGCAGTCAGTTCGCATCCTGGTTTTCTGAGCAACTGTGTGTAGGTGTGCAAGAGTGTGCATGCTTGTGTTTTATAGGTTTCAAAATTTTTGAGGAAGAAAAGATAAAGTATTTGTACTAAATCCCAAAGGCGATCAGGGAAACAGGAGCTGCCTCAGTTCCTGCAGGGCAAAGGGAATGGGCAGAGGCAAGCTGGGGCAGGGCTGGAAGGACAGCGGAGCACATGGAGTTGGGCGAGGTGTGGCCCGGAGGTGACCGTGCATCCCGAAGACCCAGAGAAGGGAGGCTTGCCCTGTAGGCGGAGGATCCCAAAGTGTGTCAGTCCAAATCACGTGGGGTGCAAACCCCAGAGCAGAGCGTCAAACAGGTGGAGTTCACTCCAACCGCAGGTGACAGATGCACAGCTGCAGATGAGGAGACCAAGGCTGATGGGAAAGGCAGCACCCTCTACCTCAGCCTCTCTCTGTTCTGGCCATGTGGAGGCAGGGAGGCTGGTACTATCCTCTCCCATATCTCCTTTCTTAGGTCCTGAGCAAGGAACTGCTGGCAGTGGACAGAAATCAAAGAGCCAGCCACCTGGATCTGGCCAGATCTCTGGCTGTGAAGGACACAGGATTAGGCAGTGTGGACCTCCACCCTGCCCACAGCCAGGGCTGCCCTGGACGGCCACCTGCAGGTCCACAGCTGACTGGGGAATGGTGCTGAGCTGGGGGCTGCTCCTCCTGGCCCTGCTGGCCCTGTGGGGGCCCAGGGTCGCAGGGGCAGAAGGTGAGTCCAAGGGCTCCCTCCCCTCCCCTCCCCCTTCCTGCTGGGCACTGAGGGGGCCGCTCCCTCTGGAGCCCCCACACTCCCAGAACCACAGCTCCTCCCCAAGCTCCCCTCATGGTTTTCTTGCTCCTCCCTGGACCCCCTCCCCTGGCCCCTGGCCCTGTCCACCCTCTGGCTTCCTGGAGAACCTGGCAGAGGCTCGGTCACTGCTCTGCCCAGGTTCCTCAGCCTGGCACTCCAGGCCCTGCCTCCAGGCTGGTCCAGGCCCCTCTGGCCTCCCTCCCCATTGACCCTCTGCTCTTCTGGCGGCATCAGGGTCCCACCTCCAGGCCCCGGGGTCCCTCCTGCTTCTGCCCCTGGGGAACTCAGCTTGCGGGTGACCCCGGGAACCTCGTTGCCTTTCCACTCTCAGCCTGGCGGCTGTGGGCAGGTGGGGCCCGTGGCCCTGCCTCTCCTCTGTGGTGCCCATGGGGTCAGGGCAGGACCTGCGTGTGAGGCAGGACACTGTCCTGAGGGCCTGGAGCAGCACAGGGCAGGGCCCCGAGTGGCTGGCTGTCAGCCCACCTGTGTTTCTGTCAGGAGGGGAGAGTCCCCACCCACAGGGCCCCCGGCCCACGCAGGCCCAAGCCCCCGCGGAGATCCAGGACCCCTCCCCAGGGCTGCACATCCCGAGGATCTGGGCAGTGGCCAGGGACACGGGAGGGGACAGAGTGACCCTCCGCTCTGCCCTCAGAAACCGTCCCACTGCAGACGCTGCGCTGCTACAACGACTACACCAGCCACATCACCTGCGGGTGGGCGGCCGCCCGAGCCGCCCAGGGGCTCCTCAACCTGACCCTGCACCGCAGCGTGAACGGGTGAGCCACCGGCGCCGGGCGGAGGCAGGGCAGCCGCGTCTCCTCCCTGGAGTGGAGGGGGCAGGTGGGGTCAGCGTGGGTTGGACCAGACAGGACAAGGGAGGAGGGCGGCCTGCTGGCCTCTGATGTCAGGGGCCCGGGGACGGACGGGCCTCCACACCAAGGTGGTGGTGGAGGTGACAGTGACCTCGCCTGGGCAGACTTTCCCCACGTGGCCTGTTCATCCTCCCCGGAGCTGGACGGGGCAAGGACACCAGGCCTGGCTCCCAGAGGGGGAGATGGAGCCCAGGGCGGGGCCGCCGGCCACGGGACAGGCGGCAGCACAGAGGCAGTGTCCGCTGCCCGCCGGGCTCCACGCCCTCCAGCCCCACCACCTCCCCACGAGGGGTGGCCACCTCCTGTCCCATGGCCTCTGTGCGCAGGCCGCCTGGGAGGTGGCTGGCCTCACTCTGGCCTTGGGGCTCTGAATCAGCCGCAAGTGGAACAGGGAAACGGCCCCGGCCTCTCTGCACCCGCCTCCCTCAGAGCTCTCTCCAGGGCCTCAGTCCTCCCTGTGCTGTTCCCCTGTCCCCTGTGCCGCCCCCTCCCCTGGTGACCGCTTCCCCTGCCTGAGACAGCAGGAGCCTGGGCGGGGAGCCCCTCCCCTCCCCCACCTGAGCTCCCTGGACCTGGCTGGTCAGGGCCCCCGGCCCCCCAGGGAATCATGTCTCAGCCACTGTCTGAGCCTGAGGCTGGACCTTCAGGTCTCACTGCTCAAGGACGTCGCTGCCACCACGGTCCCCACCCTCCCCTGTGTCCCCAAGGGTGCCCCCAGGTCATTCCCATCACCTGGCAAGTGTGGCCCAATGTCCGGTCCCAGACTCAACAGTGACTGCAGCCCGGGGGCAGCTCCTGGGGCTGCGTCCCGAAGCCCCAGCCCCGCCCTGCTGTCCCGGATGGCTGTACTCCTCTGCTTCTTCCAGGAATCCCCCTGGAACTGTCTGAGGTTTCCACCCCCTGCCTCCGATCCCCGCTGGTCAAGATCGCCCCTCACCTCCTGTCCTGCACTGGACCTTGAGCTCCCCGTCTTCTTACATGACCCACAGGCGTCCCCACAGGACATGACCCCACCACTCCTAGCGCACCTTCCCCAGGCTCCTCCTGCGAGCCCTCTTCTCACCTTGGTTCTGGAACCTCTGCCTCTGCACGGCAGCGTGCTCTGGGCCCTGTCCTGGACTCTCCCCGGGGTCCGACACAGTCCCTGACCATCCGCAGCAGGTTGCACTCAGGCAACGCAGCACACCTTAGTCTCCGATGTGAAGTGTTCCCACCACTTTTGCGTCAGTGTCCAGCCTGTGTTTCTGTCCCCAGGCAGTCAGGGCAGGGGTCTGGGGTGCTCACTGATGGCCCCTGACCCTGGATGACCCAGCACGTGGCAGGCAGCAACTCCCTGACTGTCTGATGAATGGATGCTTCTAGTTCTCTTTAGCGGACACTGTCCTCTCCTGACAGGGACCCGCCGCAGCCAGTGTCCTGTGGCCTCAGTGAGGACACGCCCTCGCCAGCCTGCCCGGCTGCCCCGTGTGTGCACAGAAGCTGCTGCATCCCGTACCAGGACTTCCTCTTCACTAAGGAGGACTACTACTTCTTCCAGGCAGACCGGCCTCTGGCCGTCCAGCTCTCGGTGCTGCTGACCCAGCACGGTGAGGAGCTGGGGCCTGGCCAGGGCGGTCCTGCCTACCCAGGGGCACCAGGGTGGCTGGGTGACAGGAGGGGCCGGGCGAGAGTCTCAGGGCTGGACCCTGTCCTGGGTGGGCATGGGACGTGGCGTCCTCACAGTGCTGGCCTCTGAGCGGCCTCTGGGCGGTGCCATGACAGCCTGCGGCTGCTGCTACCTGCCAGGCTCTGGCTGCCAGCCCAAGGCCTCCCTCCAGCAGAGCCCTTCCCAGGAGGCACAGGGAAGCTCTCACGGACAGGAGCCGCCATCTTTGCTGCCTCCTCTCGTCTCTGCGACAGCCCTTGCTGTGGATCAGGCCCTTGAGGCCCAGGAGTGCAGAGTCACCACTGAGCAGACGCGGCCGTGACAGGCCCACTCTCCCGTGGGCTTCCCACGCTCAGGCAAGGGGTGGTCTGCTCACGCCCTCGCCGGGGCCCCAGGGCCGCGCGGTGGGGCTGTGCAGCTCCCGAGGCCGCCTGGTTGGGTGCAGACGCTCATCTGGAGCTGGGGTTGACCTGCTGTGTACAAGAGGAAACGCGGTGGCCCTTCAGACTCACGGACTCAGGGAGGTCAGGGCCGAGGAGGCCGAACACGGGCCGGTGCGGCTCAGTGGTGGGGCGCCGGCCTAGCCGCAGGGGCCTAGTCCATTCCCAGGCCTGGGGAAGAGGGGAGGGGGCTTTGAGGAAGGTTAGGGGACCGTCCAGCCAGTGCACACAGGACTTGTGGGGAGGCTGTGTCCCTGCTCACCTCCGCAAGAGCAGGGCCAGGGAGGGCTGACCTTCGGCCTTTGACTTCCATGCAGCTGAGGCGGGAGGGAAGGACCATGCCCACCGCTGCCCAGCATGGGGAGCTGCACTGAGCTTGGGCCCCGGCATGTGGCCTTCCTGCACTTGACCCAGGGCCGCTCTGCTGCTCCACAGCTTGGAGGGAGCCCGCTCTGTCCCTGCCCCGGCCACAGGCCATGCAACTGCGTCCTGGAAGGGGCAGGTCAGGCCACTGGGAATTCCTCTGAAGGGTGTTTGCAATGCGGGCTTGGGGACAGGGGGTCTGGACCCCAGGGGAGCTCAGCACTGCCGCTGAAGCACTTCCCGTGTGAGGCCACCTGGAGGGGACATGCACCATGAGGGGCAGGGGCCAGGGCTGAGGGAGCAGATGACTTCCCAGGGGAAGGAGGCCTGGCAGGGTGGGAGGGATGGAGCCAGGGCGGGAAGAGCCCCTGGCAGTGGTGACCACCTGGGCAGGACAGGAGGCTCAGAAGGGCACAGTGCTGGAGAAGTTGGTCCTTGAGTCTGAGGAGCGTCAAGCTGTCGAGCCCAGGCAGCGGAGGGCAGAGGTCTCCGTGTCCTGCGCAGGACTGGGGAGGCCCCCTCTAGCCACGATGGGAGGCTGGCATGAGGATGCTGGAGGCAGGCGTGTGCAGGGTGGATGAGAGGCCAGGAGGCAGGGAGGCTGGCCTCCATGTTGTGGCCAGAGCAGCCTGGACGTGTGGTCTCTGTGGTGTACAGACAGGGACAAGAACGCGGGAAGGCGCAGGCACAGGACGCGGGCGCTTCATCTTCTGCTTGTTCTTTCTGTGGCACCCGCGGGAACCAGGGGGCGAGAGCAGGCCAGTGGCAGCTGCGCCCGAGGGAGCTCAGGCCTGGACACGGGAAGGCCTCTGGGGAGATGGGCCCTGGCAGCAGGGAGGGAGAGTGGCACCGGCCTCCTGAGGGCCGGCGCGTAGGGCGTCGCTCCCAACCTGAAGTGTGCTGGCTCTGACCAGGGAGGCCGGGAGGCGCGGGCACTGATGGCATCTGGCCTCTGAGGCTGCCCTGCAGACCTGGACAGTCACCTCCTCCGTCACTTTCTCCACCTGTGGAAGGAGCAGGTGGAGGAGAGTCGCTGAAGTCCGTGACCAGGGTGGTGCCCGGTCCCCAGGCAGCCTCGCTGGCTGTGCCCGTGGAGCTCGGGGCTGAGGCTCCCACGCCCTGTCAGCCTCAGGGGCGGGAGTGCGGCATCCATTACTGATGCCTGTGCCTCCGGCCGCGGGTGGGGACAGGGTGGTTTCTGTGCTGAGCACCTGCCACCCTGGGTTATGACTCCTCCAAGGCTCCAGCTGGGACTGGCTCTAACACACCATGTCCCACGGCCACCACGGGACACTCACCTGCCTGAAGTGGCTGTGCTTGGAAGTCGTCTCCCAGCATGAGCCACAGAAACGGGGGCCCCAGGAGCCCCGGCACCTCGATGGCCTCCGGTGGACTAGCCCAGGGGCCCTGCACACCTGCTGGGCTGGAGACTGGTCCCTGTGCACAGAGACCTGCCCCGGGGTCCCTGCTCACACCTGGGTCCCCGTGTTTGTGCACATGAGGGGCCACTCAGCCTGGGCTCCTGCTCATGGTCACCCTGCTGCCGGGGCAGCTCTGGGCTGGCACCCAGGCACCCAGGCAGGTCCCGTGCGGCCCTCACGTGCCCTCTGCTTCCTCCCCTGCAGTCCAGCCGCCCCCACCCAAGGACCTGCAGATCAGCAAGGCCAGGGACCATTTCCTGCTGACCTGGAGTGTGGCCCTTGGGGACGCCCAGACACCCTGGCTGGCGCAGGGGGACCTGGAGTTCGAGGTGGTCTACAGGCGGCTCAGCGACTCCTGGGAGGTAGGATGGGGCCAGCTGGGCCCTGTCCTGGGGAGACGGGGCGGCCCTTCCTGCAGCGCCCTCTGTCCCTCAGGATGCCACCAGCCTCCGCTGCAGCTCCTCCCAGGCCGTCTTGGAGGCCGAGCGCCTGGTGCCCGGCAGCACCTACGCGGCCCGGGTGCGCACGCGGCTGGCCCCGGGCTCCCGCCTCTCGGGCCGGCCCAGCCAGTGGAGCCCCAACATTCTCTGGGACTCGCCGCCAGGTACGGGGCCCGGGCAGCAGGCGTCCCTCTGGGGCGGAGCCTCCCGGGCAGAAGGGGTCTAGGCGTCCACTCTGTGGCCTCGCGGGCACTGGGGTGGGTGTCCTGAGCCTGGGGCAGCCCCGTCTGTGGGCGCTCTCTGCCTGGCCGTCCTGGGCCCTACAGCTGTGTCCTGTGAGCTCTCTGATCACCTGACACTGTCCTCACTGCTGTGTGTGAATGAGCACCAACGGGCAGGGCTGGCCTCGGCCGCTGTGTCCAGTTCCCATGAGGAGCTTGTAGACGTCCCTGCCTCGGGCGAGGCGTGGACCTCCCGGCTCCTCGGGTGCTGTGGGCGCCTGGCTGGCAGGTGCTGGCCAAGGGTGAAGCCCAGGCTGCTGCCCAAACCTGGGAACTGCCCATGCTGAGCCCCGCCCATGCTGAGCCCCTGCTGCCCCAGAGCACTGGACGGGGCCGGCGGTGACCCAGGACCTTCCCTGCCAGGGGACGAGGCCCAGCCCCGCAACCTGCAGTGCTCCTTCGACGGGGCCCACGCGCTGAGCTGCTCCTGGGAGCTGCGGGCGCCCGTGGCCAGCTCCCTCTCCTTCGGCCTCTTCTACAGGGCCGGGCCCCAGGCGCGGTGAGTGCCGCCCGCCCTCCTGCTCTTGGCCGCCCGGTCAGGCCTCCTCCTGTGCCGGGTCTCAGCTCTCCCTGGTCCCCGTGTCCCCCTGTCCCTGCCCCAGGGAGGAGGAGTGCTCCCCGGTGCTGAAGGAGGCGCTCAGCAGCCTGGATGCCCGGCTCCGCTGCCGGATCCCGGTGCCCGACCCCGCGGCCAGCGGGCTGTACGTCGTCTCTGTCCACCCGCGCAGGGAGGGGCGGCTCATCAAGAGCTCGGAGCACAGTGAGTGGCCCGCATCGTGGGCGCCTGGCTCTGCGCTCTTCCTTCCCGTGAATGCCCCCAGCGTCCCTCCTGGCCCGTCCAGTGTGTCCCTTGGAGGGAATGCTGTCCAGTGACCAGAAGGGGCCTGCTCTTCAAACCCGGCCCCTGGGGCTGGGTGTCCTTAGGCTGGGGCAGCCCCTTCTTCGAGCCCTCTCTGTGTCCTCTCTGGCCTCGCAGCCGTCCCCAGCCTCTGAGACCTTCCAGTGACCGGAAGGGAAGGAAACGTGGTTGAAATCCCCGTTTGAAATTCTCCAGCAATGCTCCTGCTGCACTTGGCCACCTCCCAGGACCTGGTTGAGACGTCCCCTTCCTGTCCCAAGGATTCTCCCTGGAGCTCAGGCCCCTGTCTGAGTGGCCCTGCTTTGCCCCTGCCCTCTCCACACCTCCCTGGAACATCCACTGGCCATTTCACAGTGGACATGTCCCAAACCCAAAGTCCCCGTGTGCCTCCCATCTTGCTCCTCACCCTCCCCTGTCCTAAGTGGCACTTCTGCTCTTCATTTGCTCAGTGGAGAACTTGGGGTCTTCCTCGTCCTATTTCCCGAATGCCTCCAAACCCCGCCATCGCCTTCCCTGGCTCCCGGTGTTGGCACAGGTCCCCGACGCTCCCTGAGCTCTGAGCCCGGCTCCGCCCCCTCCTCTTGGCTCCGCCTGCTCACCGGCCCCCTCCCTCTTCCTTGCTTTGCCATAGCTGCGTCCCCCTCCGGCAGCCCCTGTGACTCGCCACCCAATGTGCCCATCTTCTGCCCAAACCTCCCCAGCACTCTGCCACACAGAGTGGCGTGACGTCCCCAGCAGCCCACGGTGCCCACCGCCTCTGAAAGCCGTGCTCCCCACCCCAGCCTCGCTCTCCCCGCCACACGGTGGCATCTCCAGCTTGGTCCTGCAACAGGGCCTTTGGGACCAGCCTCCTCTGCTGGGTTTTCCCCTCACCTTCTTGGGGCCTTGGTTCCAATGTCACAATTTCCGTGAGGCCTCTGAGGTCCGCACCTGCATCTTTACTCGCCACAGCTCTAACCACCACCTGCCACGTCACCCATTTCTGTGTCACATTGGGCGCACGCGGGCGGGGACTCTGCCCCACTAACTGGGCTGCTCCTGTGCCCGGCACAGAGCAGGAGCTCCGGCATGTGCGGCATGCGGTGCGTGCCCCTGCCCGCCATCCCTCTGCTCCCTGTCCTGAGGTCTCCTCCGCAGGCTCCTCCCTCCCTGGTCCCCACTGCACCTGCTGCCCCCCACACCCCCATGGGCCTTCTCAGGGCGGGAGGGAGGAGGGCTGAGGAGACCCCCACCCGGGGACTTCGAGCAAAGCAGAAATAAGAAAGTAACCGAGTGGGCGATCGCGCCCCTCATCAGGATGGTTCCTGGCCCTCTGCGCTTAGAGGACCTGAAGATCTGCGGGAGGCTGTCCCCGGGCGTCCCCTGCCCGGCCCCTGGAGGACACCCTGCCCGATGCCCAGCCATGGAGATGGAGCAGGCGGAGCTGGGCTGAGGAGGGGCGTTTGGTGGGCAGGGCCCGGGGCTGCATGACTGTCCACCCCCAGGCTCCACGAAGGGCAGGTGCCTGCAGCCAGGGCCACTAGGAGGACGACCCAGGCCACCCAGGCGACCTGAAGTCAAAGGCACAGCAAGAGCAGCTCAGCTTCCACAGCGACCATGGGAAACCAGGAGTGCAGCCTCCTCACTGCGAGGAACAGCGGCCTCAGCCTCAGCCAGGGGAGGGCGGCTCGGGCCACCACAGATGTCGACTTCAGAATTAGGACAAAAACACCCCAAAAGGGTGGACCCGGGTGACCAGGCCATGCGGGATCATAGGGAACCTCCTGCTGGAGCGAGGACGTCATGGCCTCCACTAATATTCTACCCTCGCAGTCAAGATGGTGCGCCCGACCCTCAGCGTGACCAGAGGTGGAAGCAGCTACGGCCTTCGCTGGCAAGCAGACGCGAGGAAGCTGCTGGAGCCCACCTTCCAGGTCCAGCACAGGAGGGACACCGAGCCCTGGGAGGTGAGCGCAGCAGCGGGAGGGAGCCCCCGAGCAGCCCCAGGGCACCAGGCAGAGGCCTCCACCGGGACGCGGTGCCCGGACCCGGTAGCCAGCAGGTCCTGGTCCTGTCCCTTGGGAAGGAGCTGAGGCTGAGTGAGGTGGTGGATCCCGAAAGAGCCAGCCTGGAATGCAGGGGCTGAGCCCCTCAGGGCAGGGCTGACACCCTGGGATGCGGGTTCTGGAAAGTCCTGGGCCCGAGCTTCAGGGGAGCCCTGCCTGTGCAGACCCCGCAGCTCCTGAGCCCAAGCAGAGCCCGCAGGGCCTCCCAGAGCTCCAAGCAGGGAACGGGGAGGCTGAGGCCAGGAGGGGCTCGGGTGGAGGCAGCAGAAGGTTCCAGACTGGGGGCTCCTGCCTCAGGGCCTGGAGCCTGGTCCACTGCACTGAGTTCCTAGAACAGCCACAGGGAGCCCCTGGCAGGCAGAGAGTCCCCAGGTGAGGACTGACCAGCAGGTCCCAGGCCTGGGCCTCGGTGTCCCCGGGAGCTGAGAGCAGGGCTCCCGGCCCCCGGGCAGTGCTGTGCTTCAGGGTCCCCGTGGGCACCAGGCGGTGGCGGGGTCCCCGTGGGCACCAGGCGGTGGCGGGGCTGCAGGTGGTGACGTGGGACGGGAGGGAGGGAGGGAGGCCAGGGCTCAGCCACCTGCCCCCCAGGACAGCAAGACAGTGACCCTACGGAGTGCCCACAGCATGGCCCTGCCGGCCCTGGAGCCCTCCACCAAGTACTGGGCCAGGGTGAGGGTCAGGCCCACCCCCGGCGTCTACAACGGGATCTGGAGCGAGTGGAGCCAGGAGCAGTCCTGGACCACTGACTGGGGTAAGTCCGGGCCCACCTGCCCTCCTGGGTCAGCCCACGGGGCAGAGGACACAGGAGGTGTGGACACAGAGAAGCGAGGCCCCAGACCCCCACTACCCAGCCTCTGTTCCCCTAATGTGTCTGTCACTGGAAGGGACACCTGCTGTGCACAGGCACCTCAGGTGAGGCCTTGAGAAAGTAGAGGAGAGTGGGTCTCACGATCACTCCTCCTTCACACAAGGGCTTCTGCCTCTAGTAATATGCCCCTGCTGGTGTGAGCCTTTTTGACAACCTCTGCCCAGCGGTGGTCAGCCTTGGCTTCCTGTTACCATGGCAGTGAAGACACCAGGAGCTCTAGACTGGGGCCTGGGATTGAGGTTTTGGCTCTGAAGTTTTGCGTTGTCTCTACACTTGTTGCTCTAATTTGGCCCTCGCCTTTTCCATGGTGACTGTCGTGGTTTGGATCTGGAAAGTCCCCCAAAGCCTCATGTGTTGTAGGCTTGGTCCCCAGAGCAGCAATTTCCAGAGGTGGGGCTTCAATGAAATCACAGATTGTGAGGACTCTAACTTCATTATTCCTTGATGGACTAGTAATGTGGACGGGCTTGGGGAAGTGAAGGAAAACCTCAGGAGGTGACACCTGTGGAGGAAGCGGGCCTCTGAGCTCTTCTCCCTGGCCCCTTCCTTTCTCCCTCTGCTTCCTGTCTGCCATGAGCTGAGCGCTGTCCTCTGCCACATCTGTCTGCTATGATACTCTGCTTCACCTCAGGCCCCAAACATTGATGCCACCAGCCGACGGACCTGAGCTCCACAACCATGTGCTAAAATAAAATCGTCCTCCTTTAAGTTGTTTACGTCAGGTATTTTGGCCACAGTATGAAAAGATGACTAACCCAGACATTGATACACAGAGGTGGGGTCCTTGCTGTGAATATATATGGCCATGTGATTCAGAAGCCTTTGGAACTGGTTTACGGGATGAGATGCAGCCAAGGGAAGCCTTAGGTTGTTGTAAGCAGACACAAGGGGCCCATTCCGATGTGATCTTGGAAGACCAGAATGTTGTCAGGAACACGGACAGTAAAGACTGTGCTCCTGAGGTTCCAGATGGGAATGAAGACTCTACTGGGAACTGACCAGAGGCCATTTGTGTGATACCCTGGTGAAGAACCTGCCTACATTTTGTCCACATCCTGAGACTTTATATGAAGTTAGATTTAAAACTGAAAAACTAATTAATCTGGTGGAAGAAATTTCAAGGCAGCACAGCATTTAGGTGGTGACTTGGGAACTTCTGGCAGTTTTTAGCCAGTTCTATAGTGAGGATTGGAAGCAAGAAAAGCAGAAAGATTTTTAAAATCTACAATTTGGCCAGAAAAGCCCATTTAAACTCAGGGCCAGAGAAGCTGTGGATGCTGAGATTATTCCCCTAAAAAGGAGCTAAGTACTTTGCATCAGGACAATAGGACTTCTCAGTAATCAGCAAGATCTCAACCATCACAGACTCAAGAGTATAAAAGGGAAAGTTCTTTGGAAATACTGCTTGGAGAAGTTCCTGGCTACCCTGCTGCGTGGGAAGTGGTTTCCCAGGATTTGTTTCAGCTGCTCAGTCACCCAGGCATTCAGAGACCTCAGCAGCTATGGTCCAAGTAAGACCAGCTACTGCTCGAGCTGGTGGAAGACCTGGGTCTTGCCTCCATGGTGCTGGTTTTTCAGGAATGTGGGATTCTGGAGTTAGGGGGTCCTAGAGGCTTCCCCCAAGACTTCAGAGGAAGGCCCAGGAAGCCACACACGTGTAGGAGGGGTGGAACCCTGTGGGCAACCCTGTGACCACAGCAGGTGAATCTGTGAGAGAAGCTGAAGCTATAATGAAAACCCCCAAGAAGCTGAGGTTCCAGAAACAGGAGTGTCTGCAGAGGAAAGCTGTAGGCAGTGAGCAGGGCCATCTCAAGAGAGGCCACGTGGGCTGCAAACCAGCAAAGTCCTAGGGGTAAGGCTGGCACAGTCCTCTGGACTCACATCTCCACCAGGTGCCAGTCATGAGCTGCAGGGTTTACGTTTACCTCAGGGTTCCATCCTGCTTTGGTCCCCTTCCATCCTAAGATGCCCCTATTTCTCCCTTTTGGAATGGGAATGTTCACTCTGTTCCACTGTGTGTAGGAAGCATGTCACTTGCTTTTAAGTTTTACAGGTGCTCACAGCTAAGAGTTTGCCTAGACTCTGAAGAGACTTTCAACTTGGACTTTTTTTTTTTTTTTATGTTCACTTTTTTAAGATTTTTATTTTATTTTAATTTATTTTTATTGTAAACAAATGGGATACATGTTGTTTCTGCCATGGAGTAACAGCATACCATTTGCAGGATCATACATTTACATCGGGTAATGATGTTTGATTCATTCTGTTATTTTTTCTTACCCCCCCACCCCCCACCCCTCTTTTCCCTCTATACAGTCCCTCCTTCCTCCATTCTTGCCCCCCTCCCACCCCCCATTATGTGTCATCATCCACTTATCAGTGAGATCATTCGTCTTTTGGTTTTTTGAGATTGGCTTATCTCACTTAGCATGATATTCTCCAATTTCATCCATTTGCCTGCAAATGCCATAATTTTATTATTCTTTATAGCTGAGTAATATTCCATTGTATATATATATATATACCACAGTTTCTTTATCCATTCATCAATTGAAGGACATCTAGGTTGGTTCCACAGTCTGGCTATTGTGAATTGAGCAGCCATGAACATTGATGTGGCTGTATCTCTGTAATATGCTGATTTTAAGTCCTTTGGGTATAGGCCGAGGAGTGGGATAGCTGAGTCAAATGGTGGGTCCACTCCAAGTTTTCTAAGGAATCTCCACACTGCTTTCCAGAGTGGCTGCCCTAATTTGCAACCCCACCAGCAATGTATGAGTGTACCTTTTTCCCCACATCCTCTCCAACACCTATTGTTGCTTGTATTCTTGATAATTGCCATTCTAATTGGGGTGAGATAGAATCTTAGGGTAGTTTTGATTTGCATTTCTCTTATTACTAAAGGTGGTGAACATTTTTTCATATGTTTGTTGATTGCTTGTAGGTCTTCTTCTGTGAAGTGTCTATTCATTTCCTTAGCCCATTTGTTGATTGGATTATTTGCATTCTTGGTGTAGAGTTTTTTGAGTTCTTTATAGATTCTGGAGATTAGTGCTCTATCTGAAGTATGAGTGGCAAAGATTTTCTCCCACTCTGTAGGCTCTCTCTTCACATTGCTGATAGTTTCCTTTGCTGAGAGAAAGCAATTTAGTTTGAACCTATCCCAGTTATTGATTCTTGCTTTTATTTCTTGTGCTATGGGAGTCCTGTTAAGGAAGTCTGATCCTAAGCTGACAAGGTGAAGATTTGGATCTACTTTTTCTTCTCTAAGATGCAGGGTCTCTGGTCTGATTCAACTTGGACTTTTGATCCATGCTGGAACTGTTAAGATAGGGGAACTTTTGGACATGGGATAAATTTTGCAGGGGTGGAATGTTGTTATTGAGATCTGGAAGGTCCTTCGAAGTCTCATCTACTGCAGGCTTGATCTCCAGAGTAGCGATGTTCAGAGGTGGACCTTCTATGACACCATTGATTGCGAGGACTCTAAACTCATCAGGGGACTAATCTGGCTGATGGATAATGATGTGAAGGGATCTGGGGACGTGAAGGAAGACAGGAGCAGGGAGACCCGCTTGGAGGAAGCGGTCACTGCGGGCACTGGAGGTGGTGTCCTGCAGGGTCTTTCTTGTGTCTGGCCCTTTCCTTTCTGCCTCTGTTTCCTGGCTGCCATGAGTGGGGTCGCTCTCCTAAGCCACATCCTTCTGGCCATGATGCTCTGCCTTGCCTCAGGCCCAAAGCCTGAAACCTCTGACCCCATGAAACACAGCTCTCCTCCGTAAATTGCCGATGACAAGTGTTCTGGTCAATGAGATGAGAAGCTAACCCAGTGGTCACCTGGGCACATGTAGAGCACAAGACCAGCCCAGGGGCGTCCCCGGCAGATGGAGGAGGTGTGCAGGAAGCCCTGCCAGGCAGCTTGTGGAGGGAGGAGCCCAGGGAGAGGAAAGAGGGATCTGGAGGGGCCCAGCCGTGAGGGGCTCAACTGCCTGACAGGAAGTGCAGGGCTCCAGGGCCTTTGCACCTGCTGCCCCTCGGCCAGCTCCCCGCTCCCTCCACACCTCTCAAGTTCTCATGGTGCCTGGACGTCAATGTGCAGGCCGCCTCCTACAGGAAGCCGCCATGATGGCCTGGGCTGCAGCCAGCCAGAGCCCTGGCCACAGCACCTGGTCTTGGCCAGGCTTGAGACCCCGGGTCCTCCCTGACCCCTGAGCACGGGGGGGGGCTCAGCCAGGTCCCCCGGGGTGTCTGTCCCCACCCCGCCTGGGCCTGGAGCTTCCGCAGCCTGACAGGCAGGGTCCCGGGGTCCCTGGCCCTGCCCCGGGCCGGCAGCCCTTCCCTCCCGTCCTGAGTGTCCGCTGCCGGCAGTGCTGACCACGTGGGTGCTGGCGCTGGTCCTGGTCATCGTCACCCTGCTCTTGCTGCTGGCGCTCCGCTTCTGTGGCATCTACGGGTACAGGTGAGCCCTCCCAGGGCACGGCCAGGCCCCGGGCTCCCCACCCTCCCTGCCTCGGCCTCCCATTCCTGGGCACGGAGCCCCGGCCTGCGGTCTCTGCAACTGTCCCTCCCTGGTGCCTGCTGCAGGCTCAGCAGGCAGTGGCAGGAGGAGATCCCCAGCCCTGGCAAGAGCCGCCTGTTCCAGGTAGGTCGCGGGGAGGGCTCCTCGGCCGCCCTGTCCACGGCCTGTCCTTCCCTCCCTCCCCTTCCCGGGGGTCCCGGTGGGGTGCGGGTGGGCCTGGCCGCAGGAGCCGTCCCTGAGCGCCTGCAGGAGCCGCAGCCCCGGCCCGGAGCCTGTCCTCCGCCTGTCCCCACCTCCCCGGCCCCCGCGCCACAGGCACGAGTGTCCTCTCTTGCAGAACGGGAGCGCGGGCCTCTGGCTCCCAGGCCGCCTGCAGGCTGCCCCCCACTGGAGCCCCCCTCCCCAGGGACCCTGGGACAGCCTCTTCCCTGAGCTGGAGAGGTGAGTGAGGGGCTCCGAGGGGCTCTGTGCCTCTGGGGAGCAGGCGGGCACTGCACGGTGTGCTGGGCGTCTCGGGAGGTGTCCCTGGCTGACCTCGAGGAGCTCCAAATGTCCATTCTTCAACCTGGAGTGGGGTACGACCGCCAACCTCATCGTCTTGTGAAGACCCACTGGCGGGGGCAGTGTCCCCGAGGAGGGCTGTGGCCATGCTGCCAACCCCAGGCCTCCGAGGCTCCTGAGCTGTGCCCTCACCTGGGCCGGCCAGCGCTTCCTGCCCAGGCGGTCGGGTGGAGCCACCAGCTCTGAGCTCACTGGGGTCTGAGCTCCAGCTGTGGGTGTCCACTGGGGACAGCTGGCAGGCGACCACCCCACCCAAGTTCCTTCCCCTGGAAGCTCTGGTCCCGGGTACTCACTGTCCATGAATTAACCGGGTGACCACGTGGGTTCCTACGGTAGGAGTTACCCACAGGGGGATGGGAGAGCGTCCAGCTTCCCCCAGCCCATGGCGTCCTCCTCGTGTGGTTGCCCGGTCTGCGACAGTGAGCCTGGAATCAGCAGTGGCCTCCCTCCCCAGAGCCCTGTGTGGGCCCCAGCCAGGCGCGTGCGCGGCTGGTCACTCTCCACTGACGCCCATCCTTCTAGTTGGAGATCGAGGCCTAAATTCCCCACAGTCTGTCCTGGCACAGGGCAACCTAAGTGGCACACTGTTCCGTCTCCCTCTGTCGCCTCGGGTCCGCCAGCCCCTGGTGGGAGAGGGCCTGGGTGTGGGTTCAGGTGAGCGTCCCCCAAGCTGTGGACCCCAGCTGGGGTGCAGCTTCAAGCCTCTCTCGATGGTCAAGGCTAAGGTCAAGGGCAAGCTGTGGGCCGTCCCCAGAGCTGCAGGGCCCGTGGAGGGTCTGCCGGGCAGAGCTCTTCCTAGTGCCAGCCCGGAGGTCAGTGGTGGGCATGTGAGGCCTTCGCTCCTGTCCAGGGGTTTTGCTTTTTAATTGATTGTACAGCCAATATGACCCCTAGGGAAAGCTCAGGGCGAGGCAAAGCGTGGCTTTGGACTCTTTCCCAGCCTCTGAGGCCCGTCCATCTGTTCTGGTCCCCTTGGCTACAGGCCAGGAGATACTCAGGAGGCCCTGGCCTCAGGTTGGCCGGGCCCGCAGCCTCCCTGCCTCCACACATCTGCAGGAGCCTGGGTTTCCTGGTTCCTGAATTGCAGGGGTGTCTGGCTGGGGTCTCAGCCCTTCCTTTGCCTGGCAAGCAGAGAGAAGCTTGGGCTTCTCCTCATAGATGGACGAATGGACAGACAGGGAGGGAGGCTCAAGTGAGACCACACATGTGACAGATGCCTTACAGAGGGACCTGTCCTTCCAGAAGCTGACCCCAGCGGGGAAAAGGACAGCCACTGTGCAGAGCACCTGCTGGCCAGGCCTAGGGAGGCAGCTGTGAAGGGGGGGGTGGGCTGTCCCTCTAGGGACGCACCGTACAGGGGACAGGTGTCCACAGCTGCCTCCTGCCCAGGGTCTGGGGTGGGGTGGAGGAGTACCGGTCACTCAGGACCATAGCAGAAGGGCAGGGAGGAAGGGCCGGTGGGGGTGGAGGGCAGGGGATGTGCTGTGCAGGACGGGCAGGGCTCTCCAGCAGAGGCCCCTGGAGGGAGCTGTGAGCAAGCTGAGGCCGAGCACAGGCCTGAATAGGAACGTGGCCAAGGGCAGAAGAGGAGGAGAGTGGGAGACAGCCCCACAGGAGGAGGAAGGCCGAGCCTGGTCAGGGCTGCCCAGCACCCAGGCAGGGAGGGACACCGGCTGCTGGCCCCTGAGCCTGCAGGCTGACTTGGCGACCTTGGCCCAACCGAAGGGCGGGAGGACAGTCGGGTGCCGCGGGGCGTGAATGTGGCACCCTGAAGGGTCAGGAGGGGTGGGAAGAGAAGCAGCTGGGATGGAGTAAGATGGGCCCTCACGGGGAAGCGGGCAGGGGTCTGTGGTCTCCTCCCAGGCCTTTCTGCCTGCGAGACCCCCTGCTCCTTCCCCAGCCCCACGCACGTCCTTCACAGCCACATTGTCCTACCTCTGTCCCCTGCAGTGCGCCCTCTGCCGACTTTGGAGACTGCGAGGTGTCACCTCTCACCACAGGGGATGCTCACGCTGTCTGCAGTCCACCCTCCGGGCCCAGCACCACCCCAGCTGCCTCGGGCCCGCACCCCGGGCCGCCCCCCAACCCCCCGCCGGGACCACCAGCCCCCTCGGGCAGGCCTGCCAACCGGCTGCCCAGCTTCGACTTCAATGGCCCCTACCTGGGGCCGCCCCTCAGCGGCTCCCTGCCTGACCTCCCGGGCCAGCCGGCGCCTCCCCAGAGCCACAAGCCAGCACTGGCAGGCTCCCTGGAGTACCTGTGCCTGCCCCCTGGGGGACAGGTGCAGCTGGTCCCCCTGGCTCAGGTGACAGGGCAGGACCAGGCTGTGGATGTGGGGCATCAGCCCAGCCCGGTGGCCGAGGGGAGCCCCTCCCTGGAGTCCAGGGGAGGCCCCGCCCCTCCCGCACCCGGGCTGAGGGTGGGTGCGCGGGACCCGGAGCCCAGCCCGGCCCCTCTGCCCGTGAGCTCCGGAGACCCCGAGGTCCCCGGCGTGGCCTCTGCCTATGTCACCACAGCAGACCTGGCTCTCGCCCTGCCCTCGGGGACCCCATCTGCCTCCCCTGCTCCCCCTCTGGGCCTCCCCTTAGTGCACAACCCGGGCCTCTGTCCTGGGCCGCCAGGTGGGCCCCCTGGAACCCCAGACCCCGGGAAACCAGGGTTCGAGGGCTATGTGGAGCTCCCTCCAACCGTGGGCCAGTGTCCCAGGTCCCCCCTGGGCAGTCCTGCCTCTCCTGTGTCCAGCACCCACATCCCAGGGGAGCCCCGGGAGGAAGTGGCCCTGCCGTCCCCACCTGCCGAGGGGCTCCTTGTCCTGCAGCAGGTGGGTGACCACCACCTGCTCTCCGGTACTGGAGCCTGACGGCTCCCTCCCCAGGTCAGCTGCCCCTCCTGGAGATTCAGGGTCACTCAGACTCACGTCCTGACTAAAACGTCCTTGTCTGTGCCTGTGTCAAGGGCCAGGTAAAATGTCCCTCTTCCAAGCAATGACGCCAGCACTGGCCTGTAGAGTGACCAAGCTGGGCGTGTGGCTGCCTCTCTACCACAGCTGGGGCCTTGGCACCCGCCTCCGTCCTTGGCCATGCCCGTCCTTCCCTAGAACGTTCTGGTGCCCCGAGGAGGCCTGGTGATGAAGAGTGCGGTTCTCCCACGGAGCCGAGTGCCTCCAAGCTGGTCAGGACAGAGTTCAGGGTCAGTGGCCTGGGCAAGGCCCGGGAGGGGGCACTGCCAGCGAGGCCCGGGTTGTGCTGATGCTGTTGAGAACCCTGCCCTCCCGTCTGGAGGGGGGACTGGAGGAGCCGGCCTGCCGGGTCGTGGGGACGGAGGAGGGAACCACGGAACGGGAGACCCTTAGGGCAGGGATGCAGGTGGACAGGATCATTGCACGTTTGTCAAATTTTGTCGAGTGTGTGGCACCAAGGGCACACCCGGGTGGACACCAGGGGCCGTCTCTGCGGAGTTCCCTCCGTTGTAGCCAATGTCCTGACCACTGACGGGATGGACGGAGCCAGCCTCGTCTGTTGAGGCCCTGACCCTCAAGGCCCTGGGCTCAGGAGAGGAGGCCTTAGTGCCCATGTGTAAGAGACCCCGGGAGACGCCGTGCCCTCCTGCACGAGCACACAGCGGGAAGGCCCCCAGGAAGCGGCCCTCCCTGGACACCACGTTCCACGCATCTTACCTCCGCTTCAGCCTCCAGAACCGAGTCCCGCCTGTCTGCTGTTTATAAACCCCCGAGGGTATGGGTTTCCCTTTCTTTTGGAGAGGTCCAGATGGACGTAGAGCACGGGGCGAGGACGCTGGTCACGGGGGAGGAAGGGCGGGGCTGGGCACGTGGGGACCTGTGGACCTTGTTCTCAATTTGATTGTGAACCTGAAACTCCTGTAAAAAGCTATCTGCTCTAAAAGTGGCGTAAGCTGGGTGCAGTGGCCACACCTGTAATCCCAGCGGCTCAGGGGGCTGAGGCAGGAGGATGGCAAATTCAAAGCCAGCCTCAGCAGTCTAGTGAGACCCTGTCTATGAATAAAAATGAAAAAAAAAAAAAAAAAAGGGCTGGAAACACCCAGCACCCCTGGGTTCAATCCCCATACCAAAAAAAGGTAAATAAATTTAAAAAATTCTAAAGAGCTCAGTGGTTAATCACCTCGATCCCCAGTACCAGAAAATAAAGTAGCTCAAGAATACCAGACCTCCACACTGTCCCAATCCTGAATGTTCTCAATGGTTCCCCACCCCCAATATTGACCAACCTGGTAAGAAAATGTATTTCATTTTAATTTGAATATGTCTACTTACTGGTAAGGACAAGAAGCCCACCTTTTATTTATTGCCATCTGTAATTTTTGTGGAGCATTCAAATCATTTGACCACTTTTTTTTCCTACCGAATTCTTATTGATTTGTGGAGACTCTTTATTGACCATGGCTACTAAGCCTTTCTCTGCCATCTTCGGCCCCAAGTCAGCTGGGGCTTCCCAGCCTGAGCTTTCAACACGGGTTGCCTCAAAGCCCCATATGTCACCCCTGCACCCATGAGTCCACATTCCCAGAGGTGTCCAGTGTCCCTCCAGACTCTCCAGCTGCTGGCCTCTAGGAGGCTGGTGGCTTCTGGGAATGTGGAGACACGAGGCAGCAGGAAAACTTTACAGGACCCTGGATCATCCCCCATCCACGTGTGGATCTGTAGAGGAAAGGCCTCCCTTTCAAGGGCAGGCTCTGAGCCTCAGGGCCAGGTTTGAATCCTGCCTCTGCTTCTGAACAGCTGGTTAACTGGTGGAAAGTTGGGCAACCTCTCTGTGCCTTAGTTTCTGCCTACCAGAACAGTCAGGATAAGGTCAGTGTCTCCACCAGAGGGTCATGAAGATTGAATGAGTTGGTCCCATGAATCGCTTGAGTCAGGGTGTCCGGAACAAGCTCTCAACCTTCTCGGCCATTTTTAGGAGTAGCCCAGTCTCTTGCTTAGTTCTGCATTCTCCTGACTAGTGATCCAACACAGGACGCCCAGGGAAATTTGGGTTGACATCAACAGGCGATCATTTCCAGGTGTGTTCCTCCCTCCCTCCCGGATATCCGCAGAGGCCCACCTGCTCCTCTCTCCACCGATCTCTGCAGGTGCCCGCCCCACACAGAACCCGGCACTCACTCAAACTGACGCTGCGCTCACAGCAGGGCCCAGAGACCAGGGGCCTTCTGTCTTAAGAGTCCCCCTCCTGGGATGCCCCTCCCCACCCAACGCGTACACACAGGGTTAGCCTCGGTTTCACTTTATATTATAAATATTTTATTGCAATGTCCACCCCTTGACAATGCCCAGACATTGGGGGATCAACATTCTGGACTTCTTCCTGATACACCAAGGTCCAGCTCATTCCTTTTCCAAAGACGGCTCTGCTCTGCAAGGTACCCACACGCAGTTTGGGATTGGATGATGAAGTTGTTTATGATTCTCTTCAACCACAAACACAGCTTTAATGAAGGGGGATTGACAGACAAAAGACGAGAGCCCCCACCCCCGCCCCCCACAAGACCGGTCACAAAACCAGGGCCATCAGGACCGTGGGTAACTTGGAGAGGAGGAGGCCACAGAGTCCATTCCAGAACTTTCCTCCTCGTAAAGGTGGCGTTTCAGACCCATGGACCAAATGGGCAATTCAAACGGCAAAAGACACCTGGCTCACATTGATGGGTTCCAAAATAATAAATCTTTGACATGAAACACTTGAAACACAAAACTCGGAGAAGACATGAAAGCAGAGCAAAGGCACCTCTGCACCACACGGCCTCTGTCAACCTGGCACCAAAGGAGGAGCGGTTGGTGGCCCCCGGCTGGGAGCACAGGCGGAGCGCACCCCGCGGCCCCCGTGCAGTTTTAGGGCAAACACCCGACCCGGGGAGTCACGTGGACTTTGGATGAAAGGCCATATGGGATCAGAGGAGCAGAAGACCCCCCAACAAAACCGACCGGCTTAGCCCAGCGGGAAGCAGCAGCGCAGGGGACACGTAGGAAGGCCTGGGCGGGCCCAGGGACCCTCGGGTAATGCCAACCAGACCAGGTAATGCCATGACTTTGTAGATCAGAGAGGCAATCCCGGGCCAGCCCAGATGTGCCCCAGCGCTGCCGCTCGGCTGTGGACAGCGGCACCAGAGTCTCACTGGAGGGAGGGCAGCGGGCCCGTCCAGGCTGGACACCCTGGAGCATGGCTGCCCTTTGATCAGCCCCCGTGGACCCCAGGGAGCAGTGTCCCCAGCTTCTGTACAGTGGACAATGTGGGCTGCGGAGTCCCTCCTCTCCCCCCCACCTGCCTCTCACTGTGGCCCCCACCCGGCCTCATCCAGATTCCCGGGTTCCCTATGTGGCAAGGGCTGCTGGTCTCACGAGGCCCGTCCCCTGGAATCTCTGCGAGGACCAGCGGGGCTCCCCAGGAGCCCTGCATGCCCCCCCCACGCCATTGTTCTGAGGGACAGTTGGGATGGGTGGGGAACTACCTGCGGCTGCCGTGAGGACCCCAGTCCTTGTGCCCATCGAGGTCTGACCCCCAACCTGGAGCCTCCTGCCCGCTCCACATGGGCTACCAGCAGGCCCTGTGCGTCGGTGTCTGCGGGGACAGGCGGCTGACAGGTCCTTAGGCACGTTAGACAGGCCACACTCAGAAGAGGTCCCGGGACCCCAGCCTCGCTCCAATACCGAATCAATGAAAGAGGAGGACGATGTATAAGAAAAAAAAAAAAGGAAGAAAATCTGGTTTTTAAAAAATGGAAGAGAGGGAGAGTGGACACGTGTGGAAAGCTTGAATACCCGGGACCCAAACTCAGCTAATTAGAAAGAAAACTGCACGAGAGAGAGGGAGAGAGGGGGGACGGCGGGACAGAGGACGCGGGCTCTCCAGGACCCTCGCTCAGCAGGGGAGCCTCCGGGCTGGGCAGGGGCGGCTGGAGCGGGGCAGGGCTCAGGAAGAGGTCTGCAGGGCCTCGGCGCACCGCCCCGGGCCACCTGGCGTCCCAGGGAGGTGGTCCTGACGCTTCAGGGACTTGAAGAACTGGATGGCTGGCACCTGCGGCTTGGGCGGCCACGGGGCCTTCTTGGCTGGATGAACCTCATCTAGGACCCCGAGCTCAGGACAGGGTCCCGGAGAGGAGGGCTTGCTCTGGGGTGAGACAGGCCCAGGCCCGAGGCCAGGAAGAAAGCAATAGTCACCCACCTGCTGCAGGACAAGGAGCCCCTCGGCAGGTGGGGACGGCAGGGCCACTTCCTCCCGGGGCTCCCCTGGGCTCGGGATGTGGGTGCTGGACACAGGAGAGGCAGGACTGCCCAGGGGGGACCTGGGACACTGGCCCACGGTTGCAGGGAGCTCCACATAGCCCTCGAACCCTGGTTTCCCGGGGTCTGGGGTTCCAGGGGGCCCACCTGGCGGCCCAAGACAGAGGCCCGGGTTGTGCACTAAGGGGAGGCCCAGAGGGGGAGCAGGGGAGGCAGATGGGGTCCCCGAGGGCAGGGCGAGAGCCAGGTCTGCTGTGGTGACATAGGCAGAGGCCACGCCGGGGACCTCGGGGTCTCCGGAGCTCACGGGCAGAGGGGCCGGGCTGGGCTCCGGGTCCCGCGCACCCACCCTCAGCCCGGGTGTGGGAGGGGCGGGGCCTCCCCTGGACTCCAGGGAGGGGCTCCCCTCGGCCACCGGGCTGGGCTGACGCCCCACATCCACAGCCTGGTCCTGCCCTGTCACCTGAGCCAGGGGGACCAGCTGCACCTGTCCCCCAGGGGGCAGGCACAGGTACTCCAGGGAGCCTGCCGGTGCTGGCTTGTGGCTCTGGGGAGGCGCCGGCTGGCCCAGGAGGTCAGGCAGGGAGCCGCTGAGGGGCGGCCCCAGGTAGGGGCCATTGAAGTCGAAGCTGGGCAGCCGGTTGGCAGGCCTGCCCGAGGGGGCTGGTGGTCCCGGCGGGGGGCTGGGGGGCGGCCCGGGGTGCGGGCCCGAGGCAGCTGGGGTGGTGCTGGGCCCGGAGGGTGGACTGCAGACAGTGTGAGCGTCCTCTGTGGTGAGAGGTGACACCTCGCAGTCTCCAAAGTCGGCAGAGGGCGCGCTGCGGGGGACAGAGGCAGATGGAGACCACCCGCGAGCGGGCGAGGCTGGGCGGACCTCACACCTTCCACTGCCCACAAGAGGGAGCAGGCCCTGGCAAGGGACCTGGACACCGACGTGCTGTCCCCAAGGATCCCATGCTCGATCCTTGGTACTTAGTTCCAGGTTGTCCACAGAGGAGGCGGTGGCTCCTGCCCTGCAGCCCACCGACACCGGCCGTGCCGCCCCTGCCCGCTCCTCCACAGCTCCCAGGACTGGGCCACCAACTCTGCCTGACCAATGAGCAGCCACCAAGGGCTGAGGCCCTGTGGCTAATGTCCTTCAGTCACCCCGTGAGGCCTCTGCAGGGTGTCACCTCCCTGGACGGGGGACAGGGAGAGGTCATGTGCTCCTGTTCCTGCCTCTGCCCAGCCTCCCTAGCCTGGCAGAAGGGAAGTCCTTCCTGACGTCCACCTGGGTGCCTCTGCTGGAGTCCCCTGACCCTGTGGAGCTCCTCGAGGTCAGCCAGGGACACCTCCTGAGACACCCAGCACACCGTGCAGTGCCTGCCTGCTCCCCAGAGGCCCAGAGCCCCACGGAGCCCCTCACTCACCTCTCCAGCTCAGGGAAGAGGCTGTCCCAGGGTCCCTGGGGAGGGGGGCTCCAGTGGGGGGCAGCCTGCAGGCGGCCTGGGAGCCAGAGGCCCGCGCTCCCGTTCTGCAAGAGAGGACACTCGTGCCTGTGGCGCGGGGGCCGGGGAGGTGGGGACAGGCGGAGGACAGGCTCCGGGCCGGGGCTGCGGCTCCTGCAGGCGCCCAGGGACGGTTCCTGCGGCCAGGCCCACCCGCACCCCACCGGGACCCCCGGGAAGGGGAGGGAGGGAAGGACAGGCCGTGGACAGGGCGGCCGAGGAGCCCTCCCCGCGACCTACCTGGAACAGGCGGCTCTTGCCAGGGCTGGGGATCTCCTCCTGCCACTGCCTGCTGAGCCTGCAGCAGGCACCAGGGAGGGACAGTTGCAGAGACCGCAGGCCGGGGCTCCGTGCCCAGGAATGGGAGGCCGAGGCAGGGAGGGTGGGGAGCCCGGGGCCTGGCCGCGCCCTGGAGGGCTCACCTGTACCCGTAGACGCCACAGAAGCGGAGCGCCAGCAGCAAGAGCAGGGTGACGATGACCAGGACCAGCGCCAGCACCCACGTGGTCAGCACTGCCGGCAGCGGACACTCAGGACGGGAGGGAAGGGCTGCCGGCCCGGGGCAGGGCCAGGGACCCCGGGACCCTGCCTGTCAGGCTGCGGAAGCTCCCGGCCCAGGCGGGGTGGGGACAGACACCCCGGGGGACCTGGCTGAGCCCCCCCCCCGTGCTCAGGGGTCAGGGAGGACCTGGGGTCTCAAGCCTGGCCAAGACCAGGTGCTGTGGCCAGGGCTCTGGCTGGCTGCAGCCCAGGCCATCATGGCGGCTTCCTGTAGGAGGCGGCCTGCACATTGACGTCCAGGCACCATGAGAACTTGAGAGGTGTGGAGGGAGCGGGGAGCTGGTCGAGGGGCAGCAGGTGCAAAGGCCCTGGAGCCCTGCACTTCCTGTCAGGCAGTTGAGCCCCTCACAGCCGGGCCCCTCTCTTTCTCTCCCTGGGCTCCTCCCTCCACAAGCTGCCTGGCAGGGCTTCCTGCACACCTCCTCCATCTGCTGGGGACGCCCCTGGGCTGGTCTCATACTGTACGTGTGCCCAGGTGACCACTATGGGAAATGGCCAGGGACAAATGAAAGGATCAGGTGTGGAGCCTTCCAGTCCAGGCCCCAGTCTAGAGCTCCTGGTGTCTTCACTGCCATGGTAACAGGAAGCCAAGGCTGACCACCGCTGGGCAGAGGTTGTCAAAAAGGCTCACATCAGCAGGGGTGTATTACTAGAGGCAGAAGCCCTTATGTGAAGGAGGAGTGATCGTGAGACCGACTCTCCTCTACTTTCTCAAGTCCTCACCTGAGGTGCCTGTGCACAGCAGGTGTCCCTTCCAGTGACAGACACGTTAGGGGAACAGAGGCTGTGTAGTGGGGGTCTGGGGCCTTGCTTCTCTGTTCCCACACCTCCTGTGTCCTCTGCCCCGTGGGCTGACCCAGGAGGGCAGGTGGGCCCGGACTTACCCCAGTCAGTGGTCCAGGACTGCTCCTGGCTCCACTCGCTCCAGATCCCGTTGTAGACGCCGGGGGTGGGCCTGACCCTCACCCTGGCCCAGTACTTGGTGGAGGGCTCCAGGGCCGGCAGGGCCATGCTGTGGGCGCTCCGTAGGGTCACCGTCTTGCTGTCCTGGGGGGCAGGTGGCTGAGCCCTGGCCTCCCTCCCTCCCTCCCGTCCCACGTCACCACCTGCAGCCCCGCCACCGCCTGGTGCCCACAGGGACCCTGAAGCACAGCACTGCCCGTGGGCCGGGAGCCCTGCTCTCAGCTCCCGGGGACACCGAGGCCCGGGCCTGGGACCTGCTGGTCAGTCCTCATCTGGGGACTCTGCCTGCCAGGGGCTCCCTGTGGCTGTTCTAGGAACTCAGTGCAGTGGACCAGGCTCCAGGCCCTGAGGCAGGAGCCCCCAGTCTGGAACCTTCTGCTGCCTCCACCCGAGCCCCTCCTGGCCTCAGCCTCCCCGTTCCCTGCTTAGAGCTCTGGGGAGGCCCTGCGGGCTCTGCTTGGGCTCAGGAGCTGCGGGGTCTGCACAGGCAGGGCTCCCCTGAAGCTCGGCCCAGGACTTTCCAGAACCCGCATCCCAGGTGTCAGCCCTGCCCTGAGGGGCTCAGCCCCTGCATTCCAGGCTGGCTCTTTCGGGACCCACCACCTCACTCAGCCTCAGCTCCTTCCCAAGGGACAGGACCAGGACCTGCTGGCCACCGGGTCCCGGCCCCGCGTCCCGGTGGTGGCCTCTGCCTGGTGCCCTGGGGCTGCTTGGGGGCTCCCTCCCGCTGCTGCGCTCACCTCCCAGGGCTCGGTGTCCCTCCTGTGCTGGACCTGGAAGGTGTGCTCGATGTGCGTGTAGTACATCTTCTCCACCTGCCAGCGCAGGCTGTAGCTGTCCCCGTCCTTGGTCACTTGCAGGGTCGGGTTCTTCATCTGGACTGCGGGAGGGAGGACTTCAGGGTGTCCGTGACCCGGCCACTCCAGCACCACGTTTCCCGTGAGTCAGGATGGCCACCCTGCTGTCTCCCCAGCCAGGACCCCAGGCCCAGCCGCTGGGGCCTTTGCGCCTGTCTGCGTCGCTGCCTCCCTGGGAGACTGGCTCCTGGGGTGGAGGCCGGCGACCTGCTTCCTCCTCACGCGTGACGTGAAGACCAGCCAGCTGCTCAGCTCCAGGCTAGACGTGCGCCATGTCCCCAGCACCCAGGGTCACTCGGCACAGTGAAGGAAGTCCCCGGACAGGCGGCTCAGCAACGTGGCTCCCGACATGTGACTCCGCAGCCTTGGCCCAGCCAGTCCCCACACTGCCCCAGAGCCTCTGAGACCTGCTCCATTCTGGGCTACTGTCCTTCGACACCCCAGAGGGTAGCGTATGTCTGAAGCCATGAGCCGCTCAAAAGCCCTCGCCCTGAAAAGCCTGCGTGCATCCGCTGCAAAGGGCCTTCAGTGACATCTAGGGGACACTGTCTCCAACCACATGTGGCTAAGCAGAAAGGCGAAGCCCCTTTGGGACAGCTCCTCCCCTGTGGGCAGTAGACCTCAACTTGGAAAATGCCAAGGACAGAAGGCGGACACGAGGGGTGGACTCAGAAGCCCTGCGTTTCAACCTCGACTGACATCTCGCTAGCTGTGCAACTTTAAGTAAGTCACTCGTTCACTCTGAGCTTCAGCTTATCAATCAGAAAGAAGGAAAACAGAGAACGTTCATAACCTGCTGATGATGGTGGGGCTTTTACGAAAACAGCACAAGTGTCCCCGAGGGATGAGTTGTCCTATGTGCCACGTGTCACTCCACGTGCACTTGACCCATGGGAAACCCTTTAGCAGGGGCCACTCCAAGAAAGCAAGTGGAGACCCTGAGCAACGTAGGGTCACCCTGTGTCCAAGAACAGGAAGGGCTGGGACGCGGCTCTGTGGTAAAGTGCCCTGGGTTCACTCCCCGGGGTGGAGGACGTGCCATCGTGGGGAAGGGACCCTGCATGGGGAACCCTGGTGCCCTGCAGGGAGGAGTGACATCCACCCTCCAGTCCTCAGTCTGACTGTGACGCTCCAACCCACAGTTGACAAGGAAGTCACAGGTCGCGGGTAGAAAACAAGAGGAGCCGGAGGACAGCTGGGAACCAAGAGAGCCAGGAGCCAAAGGGTCTGGAAAGTCCCAGGGGCTGGGACAGCTGCAAGGCTGGAGAGGACACGGGGATGACCAGGGGCCTGGTTTAAGAGCAGGTCCCTTCTGGTCACTGGACAGCATTCCCTCCAGGGGACACACTGGATGGGCCAAGAGAATGGGGGTGTCCACGGGAAGGACGAGCGCAGAGCCAGGCGCCCACGACGCGGGCCACTCACTGTGCTCCGAGCTCTTGATGAGCCGCCCCTCCCTGCGCGGGTGGACAGAGACGACGTACAGCCCGCTGGCCGCGGGGTCGGGCACCGGGATCCGGCAGCGGAGCCGGGTGTCCAGGCTGCTGAGCACCTCCTTCAGCACCGGGGAGCACTCCTCCTCCCTGGGGCAGGGACGGGGGGACACAGGGACCAGGGAGAGCTGAGACCCGGCACAGGAGGAGGCCTGGCCGGGCGGCTGAGAGCGGGAGGGCGGGCGGCACTCACCGCGCCTGGGGCCCGGCCCTGTAGAAGAGGCCGAAGGAGAGGGAGCTGGCCACGGGCGCCCGCAGCTCCCAGGAGCAGCTCAGCGCGTGGGCCCCGTCGAAGGAGCACTGCAGGTTGCGGGGCTGGGCCTCGTCCCCTGGCAGGGAAGGTCCTGGGTCACTGCCGGCCCCGTCCAGCGCTCTGGGGCAGCAGGGGCTCAGCATGGGCAGGTCCCAGGTTTGGGCAGCAGCCTGGGCTTCACCCTCGGCCAGCACCTGCCAGCCAGGCGCCCACAGCACCCGAGGAGCCGGGAGGTCCACGCCTCGCCCAAGGCAAGGACGTCTGCAAGCTCCTCGTGGGGAACTGGACACAGCAGCCGAGACCAGCCCTGCCCGTTGCTGCTCATTCACACACAGCCGTGAGGACAGTGTCTGGTGACCAGAGAGCTCACAGGACATAGCTGCAGGGCCCAGGACGGCCAGGCAGAGAGCGCCCGCAGACGGGACTGCCCCAGGCTCAGGACACCCACCCCAGTGCCTGCAAGGCCACGGAGTGGACGCCTAGACCCCTTCGGCCTGGGAGGCCCCGCCCCAGAGGGACGCCTGCTACCCGGGCCCCGTACCTGGCGGCGAGTCCCAGAGAATGTCGGGGCTCCACTGGCTGGGCCGGCCCGAGAGGCGGGAGCCGGGGGCCAGCCGCGTGCGCACCCGGGCCGCGTAGGTGCTGCCGGGCACCAGGCGCTCGGCCTCCAAGACGGCCTGGGAGGAGCTGCAGCGGAGGCTGGTGGCATCCTGAGGGACAGAGGGCGCTGCAGGAAGGGCCGCCCCGTCTCCCCAGGACAGGGCCCAGCTGGCCCCATCCTACCTCCCAGGAGTCGCTGAGCCGCCTGTAGACCACCTCGAACTCCAGGTCCCCCTGCGCCAGCCAGGGTGTCTGGGCGTCCCCAAGGGCCACACTCCAGGTCAGCAGGAAATGGTCCCTGGCCTTGCTGATCTGCAGGTCCTTGGGTGGGGGCGGCTGGACTGCAGGGGAGGAAGCAGAGGGCACGTGAGGGCCGCACGGGACCTGCCTGGGTGCCTGGGTGCCAGCCCAGAGCTGCCCCGGCAGCAGGGTGACCATGAGCAGGAGCCCAGGCTGAGAGGCCCCTCATGTGCACAAACACGGGGACCCAGGTGTGAGCAGGGACCCCGGGGCAGGTCTCTGTGCACAGGGACCAGTCTCCAGCCCAGCAGGTGTGCAGGGCCCCTGGGCTAGTCCACCGGAGGCCGTCGAGGTGCCGGGGCTCCTGGGGCCCCCGTTTCTGTGGCTCATGCTGGGAGACGACTTCCAAGCACAGCCACTTCAGGCAGGTGAGTGTCCCGTGGTGGCCGTGGGACATGGCGTGTTAGAGCCAGTCCCAGCTGGAGCCTTGGAGGAGTCATAACCCAGGGTGGCAGGTGCCCAGCACAGAAACCACCCTGTCCCCACCCGAGGCCAGCACAGGCATCAGTAATGGATGCCGCACTCCCGCCCCTGAGGCTGACAGGGCGTGGGAGCCTCAGCCCCGAGCTCCACTGGCACAGCCAGCGAGGCTGCCTGGGGACCGGGCACCACCCTGGTCACGGACTTCAGCGACTCTCCTCCACCTGCTCCTTCCACAGGTGGAGAAAGTGACGGAGGAGGTGACTGCCCAGGTCTGCAGGGTAGCCTCAGAGGCCAGATGCCATCAGTGCCCGCGCCTCCCGGCCTCCCTGGTCAGAGCCAGTGCACTTCAGGCTGGGAGCGACGCCCTGCGCGCCGGCCCTCAGGAGGCCAGAGCCACTCTCCCTCCCTGCTGCCAGGGCCCATCTCCCCAGAGGCCTTCCCGAGTCCAGGCCTGAGCTCCCTCGGGCGCGGCTGCCACTGGCCTGCTCTCGCCCCCTGGTTCCCGCGGGTGCCACAGAAAGAACAAGCAGAAGATGAAGCGCCCGCGTCCTGTGCCTGCGCCTTCCCGCATTCTTGTCCCCGTCTGTACACCACAGAGACCACACGTCCAGGCTGCTCTGGCCACAACATGCAGGTCAGCCTCCCTGCCTCCTGGCCTCTCATCCACCCTGCACACGCCTGCCTCCAGCATCCTCATGCCAGCCTCCCATAGTGGCTAGAGGGGGCCTCCCCAGTCCTGCGCAGGACACGGAGACCTCTGCCCTCCGTGCCTGATCTCGACAGCTTGACGCTCCTCAGACTCAAGGACCAACTTCTCCAGCACTGTGCCCTTCTGAGCCTCCTGTCCTGCCCAGGTGGTCACCACTGCCAGGGGCTCTTCCCGCCCTGGCTCCATCCCTCCCACCCTGCCAGGCCTCCTTCCCCTGGGAAGTCATCTGCTCCCTCAGCCCTGGCCCCTGCCCCTCATGGTGCATGTCCCCTCCAGGTGGCCTCACACGGGAAGTGCTTCAGCGGCAGTGCCGAGCTCCCCTGGGGTCCAGACCCCCTGTCCCCAAGCCCGCATTGCAAACACCCTTCAGAGGAATTCCCAGTGGCCTGACCTGCCCCTTCCAGGACGCAGCTGCATGGCCTGTGGCCGGGGCAGGGACAGAGCGGGCTCCCTCCAAGCTGTGGAGCAGCAGGGAGGCCCTGGGTCGGGGGCAGGAAGGCCACCTGCTGGGGCCCAAGCTCAGTGCAGCTCCCCATGCTGGGCAGCGGCGGGCACAGCCCCTCCCTCCCGCCTCAGCTGCATGGAAGTCAAAGGCCGAAGGTCAGCCCTCCCTGGCCCTGCTCTCGCGGAGGTGAGCAGGGACACAGCCTCCCCACAAGTCCTGCGTGCACTGGCTGGACGGTCCCCTAACCTTCCTCAAAGCCCCCTCCCCTCTTCCCCAGGCCTGGGAATGGACCAGGCCCCTGCGGCTAGGCCGGCGCCCCACCACTGAGCCGCACCGGCCCATGTGCGGCCTCCTCGGCCCTGACCTCCCTGAGTCCGTGAGTCTGAAGGGCCACCGCGTTTCCCTCTCGTACACAGCAGGTCAACCCCAGCTCCCGATGAGCGTCTGCACCCAACCAGGCGGCCTCGGGAGCTGCACAGCCCCACCGCGCGGCCCTGGGGCCCCGGCGAGGGCGTGAGCAGACCACCCCTTGCCTGAGCGTGGGAAGCCCACGGGAGAGTGGGCCTGTCACGGCCGCGTCTGCTCAGTGGTGACTCTGCACTCCTGGGCCTCAAGGGCCTGATCCACAGCCAGGGCTGTCACAGAGACGAGAGGAGGCAGCAAAGATGGCGGCTCCTGTCCGTGAGAGCTTCCCTGTGCCTCCTGGGAAGGGCTCTGCTGGAGGGAGGCCTTGGGCTGGCAGTCAGAGCCTGGCAGGTCCAGGGTGCTGTCATGGCACCACCCAGAGGCCGCTCAGAGGCCAGCACTGTGAGGACGCCACGTCCCATGCCCACCCAGGACAGGGTACAGCACTGAGACTCTCGCCCAGCCCCTCCTGTCACCCAGCCACCCTGGTGCTCCTGGGTAGACGGGACCCGCCCTGGCCAGGCCCCAGCTCCTCACCGTGCTGGGTCAGCAGCACCGACAGCTGGACGGCCAGAGGCCGGTCTGCCTGGAAGAAGTAGTAGTCCTCGTCTGCGATGACGAAGTCCTGGTACGCGATGCGGCAGCTTCTGTGCACACATGGGGCAGCCGGGCAGGCTGGCGAGGGCGTGTCCTCACTGAGGCCACAGGACACTGGCTGCGGCGGGTCCCTGTCAGGAGAGGACAGCGTCCGCTAAAGAGAACTAGAAGCATCCATTTATCGAAAGCATAAGAAAATGTGGCGTCTCTACACGATGGAGTATTTCTCCCCCATAAAGTCGAATGAATGTATGGCATGTGCTGGTAAATGGACGGAGCTGGAGGCGATCCTGCTGAGTGAAGTAGGCCCACCCCAAAACCCAAAGGCCGAAGGCTTTCTCTGGTTTGCGGAAGCTGCCTCACAATAAGGCGGGACGGGGAGGGAAGATGGCAGTCCCTTGTTTTGGAGAAAGGGCAAAGAAGGGAGGAGGTTGGGAACAGGAAGAGAAGGGCGCGGCGTGAGGTTCCTTGTTCGCAGGTGGATCAGGACCAGTGTGGTCCACCCCATGCAGCACCACGGGAATGGGGAGCCAGACTCCGTGTGTGTGACACGTCTAAACACCTCCTCCTGTCCTGTGTGTCTAAACGGAACAAATTAAAAAAGAGAAGAAGGAATCCTCCACTCATCCGGTGTCACTGAGTGCCCGCCACGTGCAGCTTTGTCCTGGTCGGGGGCCGTCCGTGAACTCCCCACGTCCTGCCCGCCCCCGGGCTGCCTGGGGGCAGAGACACAGGCTGGACCCCTGATAACAGAGGAAGTGGGGACAACTTCATGAGGACAGCACCACAGGGAACAAGGGGTCTGGGAGCTGTGGGGGTGGCGTGCGGTTTGAAGAAGAAGGGGACAGAGAGGCCTCGCTGAACAGGTGACCTGTGGGCGGAGCCTCCTAAGGAGGTGGCCAGGAGAGCGCCCAAGTCCCAGGAGAGGGGGCTCCAGGCGATGGGAGGGGCCCGTGGCCAGCTGCGCTGCACCCTGGTGTCTCACAGAGCGCGGGGCAGTGGCCTGCGGCTGGTGTCTGGTGGGGACCCGACTGCTCAGTGCTCACAAGAGATCTAAGTGACCAGATAGGACCCATAGGGACGGACCATCTGTAAGGAGTGGCATAAGAGCAATCTGAGAGTAACCGAGGGCTGACCTACAGGAGCCCCTGGCTTCGCTGGCTTTTAGTGGACTTTAAAAGTCACTAATTATGGAACTCGCAGGCCAGTCCACAGACCACGAGTCTCCCACTAGCTTGGCTGCAAATGGCGCCTCGGATCAAAGCTACCAAAGTCTTAAACCTCTTCTCCAGCAAAGGCTGCGTCTGCTCCTCCTCTGATCTCTACCTTAAACTGCACATCTAACTTTTCCTGGGAAGAGAAACTTCAAAGATCCAAGTCATAAACTCACTGATCGGTATCTGGCCTCTGGATTACAGAGCTCAGTACATCTGGCGCCCTCCAGGTGACGCATGTGAGTCAGGAGGGCACCACAGCCTGGGATTGATGCCCCCGCCCCGCCTCAGGCACTGAGCTGCTCCCGCCCCCTGCGTGAGCTCAGCTTGCCACCAGAGGTGGAGATGATCTCTCTTGGGTAGCCTGCCACCTCCTGGGTTGCCTGGCTTTCCAGATCATTCTTTTACCTCACCCCAACTAACCCCCGAGGATTAGCTTGTGAACCGTGAGCAGAACAGACCTGGGTCTGGTCAGTCAGAGTATTTGGATTTCACGGTGAGTTAGGGGCAAAGGTTTGGAGTGACAGTCACGGAAGGTGTGGCCCATGGACTAGGCCACCAGGGGTCCTCGGGTGCTGGCTGTGGACGGGGCGGGTTGGGGCCATCCAGTTGCTTCTGGGCCACCCCTGGGATAGGAAGTGGTTTGGACCAGGGAGGAGGGATCAGCATGGTCTGTTTGAAGACAGATTTGACAGCCTGTGTCGGGTGCTGAGCAGGGAAGGAGCGGAGATGGGAGACTTCAGCCAAACCTAACTCTCACTCTGCCTGAGCCCCCATGGGTACCGGCTCAGGCACAGGGAGGGGAAGAGGAGACGGAGCGCCTTTGGGCAGAGGCCCTAAGTGAACGGGGACATCTGGAGTCAGAGACACCTATTCCAAGTGACGCATGGAGAGGCACGAGGCCCAGCCGTTAGGGGAGGCCCAGCTGGAGATTTCCATCTAAGCTGGAGGCCCTGGCCCGAGACCAGATCTCTGAAGATCGGCTCTGGATAACAGAGGAGGTCCAGCACCAAACCCACCCAACTCGCCCTTTCCATTGAGATAAAAAAGGAAGCAGAGAAGCCATCAACAGGGGCTGGCGGGGACATGACAGGGACTGGGGGACATGGCACCGAGTCAGGAGCAAGAGGAGCCACAAGGACACCAAGGTCATCGGAGACAAGTGCCTCCCATGGTCAGACAGGGAGCAGGCCAAGACCTCCCCAAGCTGCGGGAGGTATTGCTGACTGACAGGTGGCAGTAGGGACAGCAGAATCCTGGGAGGGAGTTCACGGGGGAAAGACCTGACATCATGTACTGTGAGACCTGATGACTTTAGAGGAGAGTCACGGAGAGGGACAGCAGGGGAGGGCTGGGGCTTGGGGACGCAACCCCAGGAGCTGCCCCCGGGCTGCAGTCACTGTTGAGTCTGGGACCGGGCATTGGGCCTCACTTGCCAGGTGATGGGAATGACCTGGGGGCACCCTTGGGGACACAGGGGAGGGTGGGGACCGTGGTGGCAGCCACGTCCTTGAGCAGCGAGACCTGAGGGTCCAGCCTCAGGCTCAGACAGTGGCTGAGACATGATTCCCCGGGGGGCCGGGGGCCCTGACCAGCCAGGTCCAGGGAGCGGCAGGTGGGGGAGGGGAGGGGCTCCCCGCCCAGGCTCCTGCTGTCTCAGGCAGGGGAAGCGGTCACCAGGGGAAGGGGCGGCACAGGGGACAGGGGAACAGCACAGGGAGGACTGAGGCCCTGGAGAGAGCTCTGAGGGAGGCGGGTGCAGAGAGGCCGGGGCCGTTTCCCTGTTCCACTTGCAGCTGATTCAGAGCCCCAAGGCCAGAGTGAGGCCAGCCACCTCCCAGGCGGCCTGCGCACAGAGGCCATGGGACAGGAGGTGGCCACCCCTCGTGGGGAGGTGGTGGGGCTGGAGGGTGAGGAGCCCCACGGGCAGCGGACACTGCCTCTGTGCTGCCACCTGTCCCTCGGCCCTCCCTGTGTCTGGCGGCCCCGCCCTGGGCTCCATCTCCCCCTCTGGGAACTGGGCCTGGTGTCCTTGCCCCGTCCAGCTCCGGGGAGGATGGACAGGCCACGTGGGGAAAGTCTGCCCAGGCGAGGTCACCGCCACCTCCACCACCACCTTGGTGTGGAGGCCCGTCCGTCCCCGGGCCCCTGACATCAGAGGCCAGCAGGCCATCCTCCTCCCTTGTCCTGTCTGGTCCAACCCACGCTGACCCCACCTGCCCCCTCCACTCCAGGGAGGAGACGCGGCTGCCCTGCCTCCGCCCGGCGCCGGTGGCTCACCCGTTCACGCTGCGGTGCAGGGTCAGGTTGAGGAGCCCCTGGGCGGCTCGGACGGCCGCCCACCCGCAGGCGATGTGGCTGGTGTAGTCGTTGTAGCAGCGCAGCGTCTGCAGCGGGATGGTTTCTGAGGGCAGAGCGGAGGGGTCACTCTGTCCCCTCCCGTGTCCCTGGTCACCGCCCAGCTCCTCGGGATGTGCAGTCCCGGGGAGGGGTCCTAGATCCCCGTGGGGGCCTGGGCTTGGGTGGGCCAGGGGCCCTGCGGGTGGGGACTCTCCCCTCCTGACAGAAACACAGGTGGGCTGACTGCCGGCCACTCGGGGCCCCTGCTCTGTGCTGCTCCAGGCCCTCAGGACAGTGTCCTGCCTCACACGCAGGTCCTGCCCTGACCCCACGGGCACCACGGAGGAGAGGCAGGACCACGGGCCCCACCTGCCCACAGCCACCAGGCTGAGAGTGGAAAGGCAACGAGGTTCCTGGGGTCACCCGCAAGCCAAGTTCCCCGGGGGCTGAAGCAGGAGGGACCCCGGGGCCTGGAGGTGGGACCCTGATGCCGCCAGAGGAGCAGAGGGTCAGTGGGGAGGGAGGCCAGAGGGGCCTGGACCAGCCTGGAGGCAGGGCCTCGAGTGCCAGGCTGAGGAACCTGGGCAGAGCAGTGACCGAGCCTCCGCCAGGTTCTCCAGGAAGCCAGAGGGTGGACAGGGCCAGGGGCCAGGGGAGGGGTCCAGGGAGGAGCAACGGAAGCCATGAGGGGGGCTGGGGAGGAGCTGTGGTTCTGGGAGTGTGGGGGCTCCAGAGGGAGCGGCCCCCTCAGTGCCCAGCAGGGAGGGGGAGGGGAGGGGGAGGGGAGGAGCCCTCGGACTCACCTTCTGCCCCTGCGACCCCAGGGCCCCCACAGGGCCAGCAGGGCCAGGAGGAGCAGCCCCCAGCTCAGCGCCATTCCCCAGTCAGCTGTGGACCTGCAGGTGGCCGTCCAGGGCAGCCCTGGCTGGGGGCGGGGTCCTCATTGCTGCCGAAGTCTGTGTTCCTGTTCTTCCAGGCGCTGGGCCTGACCCATGTCACTGCTCCTGTGATCGCTCTCCAAGACTCTGGTCCTCTGGGCCTGCGGAAAGATATAGCTGCTGGGAGCTGCCCAGGGCACTGTCCCTCTCCCGGGGGAGAACCCGGCCCCAGTGAAGCACCCGAGACAGGCCCTTCCCTGGAAGCTCAGGGTCCTGGGGCCACCATGATGGAGATGAGCTCAACGCCTCTGAGACAGACAGTCCGGGGCACAGGGTGCAGTGGCCCCCGATTTGAGAGCCCCGAGAGGGAGGCCTGGGCTCTGACTGGACCCAGCTCCCCTGGCCTTCTGCCCGCGCTGCTCTGGGGAGTCGGCGCTGGCTGCACCGTGTCACCCCAGGTGCCAGCTGCCTCGGGCCTGGCGCTCCCCGCCTCTGCTCCGTTACCGGCATTTCTCCCACAATGCCGTCTGCCCCAGTTCTCCTTTCCCCGAAGAGGCTGGGGATTTCCTCATTTCATGAGCTCCCAGGCCCTGGGAAGTACCCAGAGCAGAGCAGAGTCGGGGGCTCCCTTCTCTGCAAGGCTCCCACGCCTCCCTCAGGACGCACATGCCACACGCTGGGCCTGCCCCCTGCCTGCCTGGCCGACTCTCTGTCCACCTGCCCACCTACCTGCCAGGGGACACAATAGGGTTAAACCGTATTTTACTCCATTTTCCTCTATGATAAAAGAAGATGTAAACAGTATGAAGTGATAGAATATTCTGGTTTTCAAATGTTAGGATGATGGAATAACCCGTCAAAACCTTCTCACCCCATTCCCCACACGGGTCAACCAAGACTTCAAATGTAAAAAGTCAAATCATATTAAATTCCAAACCATAGACATGATCCTTTGACCTATTTAAACTTAAAAACAATCAAAGAAATCGGAGAGACAAAGACTGACAGATAAAAGGACATCAAAGCAAGTCTTCTGTGTTTTATAAAATGAACAGAATCCTAAAGCAAGGCAAAAAAAGCACAAATGAATGTCTGCACCCGTGGCTGTAACAAAATCCCAGAGACGACGCAGTTGATAAACGGCAGATGTTTATTTCTCTTTTTCCGGAAGCCGAAGTCCATGACTGAAGTGCTGGCAGATTGGTCTCTCGTGAGGGCTGCTTCCCGTGGACTCTCCTCTGTAATCCCATGTGGCAGAAAGAGCCGGGAACTCTCTGGGGCCACTCCTATCGGACACTTATCCCTTTCAGGGGCTCCACCTCCCAAATTCCAACATATGAGATTTGGGGAATACAAACATACAGACCATAGCAACCAAAATGATAGAAAACAGGGTGCTATCTTCCACTGTGAAAGAGTAAAATGTACAGACCCCATTAAATAATGCAAAGAGAATATTCACCCATGCCCAGAGAATTCACCTGAGTCCCTGGCAATTTTTTAATGCCTACCATTCGCCAGGCACTGTTCACAGATGTTAATGCACCTGTGTGGGCTACAGGTAAGGAGTCTCACTTTGCAAATGAGGGAAGCCACGTAGGGGCGTTCAGAAGTGTCCTGGGATCACCAGCTGGTACGGGACACAGGCTGGCGCTGAAGCCCACAGCAGGCTGGCTCAGGACTTTGCGTCTTAGCCGCAACATCAAGAATGGTTGTGGTTCCCGATCGCCAGGGTCAGACGGGTCCTCTGGGACCTAGCCTGGCTTGACGGACATTTCTACAGACCTAACAGTCAGGGCCGAAAGAAAGGAAAACTTTGAAGCCTGGAAATCAGCATCCTCAGGGATGGGAGACATCAGAGCTATTTAAAAACACAGACTTGTGTGCAAAAAATAGAACCCAGAGTTCCTAGATTGTGAAGACGGGATTTAAAGATCAATAACCAGCCAAATCACAGAGCAAGCTCCACAAATGATCGCCTTGCCGAGGAAGATGTTTCATGAGAAAGCAGCAGACAGGAGGTGGGTGGAAAGTTTTAGAGACAGATTGAGACCTGGAAAAGGATCCAAGAATCCCAACCTCCAGAAGCAGAGGCAGAGAGGATAGGCACACATGGGGAGAAGCACCAGCTGCCTGGCTGCCCCCGTTCTCCTGGTAACAAAAACCCAAGCTGGGCTCTTGCTGTACACAATGAAAAGTTATATTTCTTATCCTTTCCTGCCAGAAGGCATGGTCAGGTTAAAATCATGTCCAGGGAAATGTGAGTAGAAGCTTTATGGGTGTCTTCCAGAAATGACTGCTTAAAGGACCCAGGTGGGAAGGAGTCCATTGTTGCCCCTCTGCCTTTCCTCCTTCCTCCAAGCCCGTGATTCAGAAGTGATGGCCGGAACCCCAGCAGCCATCTGGACTATAAGGTTACCTTGAGGATGGAAGCCATATGCAAGGACCGTGCGAGAGAAAGAGAGGCGCTTGGATTTCTCTTGTTGCTTCAGAGCAACTGTACCAGCCTGAGATGACGAACCCCTGGACATCTTTTATGTAGGGGAAATAAATTTCTATGTTGTTGAGCCACTGTTGCTTGGGAATTTTCCACATTCAACCCATCAGAGGTAGTAGCAAATGTTCTCAGGTCTTTAAGAGACAACAGTCTGCTAAGGGAAGAACAAGACGACTTTGTTTCTAAGACAAGGAAGACTTTATTTAAGGGAGAGAGGCTACTGCAATGGGGATTGTAATAGAAGAGAGATCAGGCCCAATCCCAAGATTCCTCTCTAACACAGCCATACCCAGTTACATGCAGATTGAACTTTTCCATCTTCCCCAAATAAAAGGGCAATCCTGCAAAAACTTCCAGAGGGAAGTGAACAAGCAGGTTACTTTCAATGGGACAAAGGTCAGGTTGGCGAGAGTGTGGTCTTGAAAACTCCCAGGAAAAAGATGGATAACCAAGAATCACGAGAAGCAAAGTTTTTTTTGTTTGTTTGTTTGTTTGGTTTTGGTTGTTTTTTTTGTTTTTGGTTTTTGGGTTTTTTTTTTTGACATTCAAGGGCAACAAAAATTTTTGGTCACAAAGGTAAAGAAAGTTTCAGATCTTTTCTTTAAAAAAATTAACCTAGGATATATTTCTGGAAAGATAAATTTCAAGAGAGAAAGATCATATGCAGTACTGGAGAAAAGAAATCGCCAAGACTTAAAGGAAGAAGAATCGTTATGGCATAAAGTAAAAAGAAGCCAAAACAGGAAAATGATATTGAGCTAAAACTCAGAGGACTGGCGTGGGAGTTGGCTGTGAGGTGGGGGCAGAGGGGAACTGAAAACTTGGTAAGGACCTTGTCTTGTGTTGGAAGAGCACACATGTGCTAATTAAGCCCAAAAGTTGGTAGAAAATTTAAATTCAATTCAGCTGTTAAGAATGTTAAGTATTCCCCAGAACCACACACACACACACACACACACACACAAAAAAAAAAAAAAAAAAAAAAAAAGGTTAAGTATTGCCGGGCAGAGTGGCGCAGGCTATAATTCAGCAACTTGGGAGGCTGAGGCAGGAGGATCAAGAGTCAAGGCCAACCTCAGCAATGGCAAAGCACTAAGCAACTCAGTCAGACCCTGTCTCCAAATAAAATACAAAAATAGGGCCGGGAATGTAACGTGGAGGTCAAATGCCCCTGAGTTCAATCCCAGTAGCCCCCAAAAAAAGGACAAAAAAAGGAATGTCGAGTATAAGCCAGGTTTGAGGGTGCACACCTGTAGCCCCAGCGACTCGGAAGGCGGAGAGGGGAGGTTGCCTGAGCCCAGAAAATGGAGACCTGTCTCAAATAAATAAATGGACAAATAAAATAAAAAATAAAAAGTTACTAAAATTAAGGGGTTTACATAGGGACAAGAGAATGGAAGAGAAGAGGTGGAAGAAGGAAAGAGGAACCCTCAACGCCTTACTCAAAATGAGCAGGCACATCAGAATTCCTCAATTAGGAAGAAATTTTTGGAATAAAAACTGAAATAAAGAAGCAAAACACAAATTCACTCGAGACAAAAGCAACTTCGCGGGACCCTGTCACAGAGGTGTTTCAAGGAAGGGTGTCGGGTGGCCAAGTGGGACAGTCCCAAGGGAAGGAGACCCCAGTGAGACCCAGAGAAGTGGACACAGGAGACGCAAAAGAGGAGACGCCCCGAGGAGACGTCCTTCTGGACAGACGCCCGCCGTCCCTGGCGAGGCGCAGGCTGGTCCCCATCACACGAGAAAGCGAGACTCACCCAACGGAAAGCTGGAGGGAACTCCGTGCTCCGGAACGTGCCAGAAACCTCAGGCCACGTCGGAGGGGAACGCTGGTGTCCTCCTGGAAAACGTGCCCGCGGAGGTACCCACTCGCCCACCGCCCCGAGTCCCTCCCGCCCCGCGATCCCTAAATTCAGCGCCATCCAAATGAAGCTTCCAGGGATTTGTAACCGGCTCGATCAGCTCATTCTAATTCATAACGCACCAGAGATGGGAGACCTGCTCCGTTTGCCAGAAACATAATAAAGGCTGTAACGGGAGGACGGGAAAGAAGGGAAGAAGCACGCACGGGGAGGGTTTTGGGGAGTTCCACGGTGGCATCGAGGAGCAGAGGGGCTACACCCTAACTACAGCTTTCAGATAACTAGACGGCAGGTTTTTAAAAAAGTTAGATTATCACTGTACATATGACCCATCCCTCCAAATTCCAGGTGGATCAAATATCTAAAAGGCAAAACTAAAATAAGGTAAATTAAATAAAATATAGTTAAAAGTAAGCTGGGCACCATGGTGCACGTGTGTAATCCCAATAGCCGGGGAGGCTGAGGCAGGAGGATCGAGAGTTCAAAGTCAGCCTCAGCACTTAGCCAGACCCTGTCTCTAAATGAATATAAAAATGGGCCTGGGGATGTGGCTCAGTGGATAAGTGACCCTGGGTCAGATCCTTGGTACCAATAAATAAATAAATAAATAAAATTATAAAATCATTAATATTAGGGGTTGAATAGCAAAACCAGAAACCAGAAGGTAAAAAACAATAATGACAGCTTTGACCTAAACTCATAAACAGAGCATTTTTACATGTCATGAGACTTCTCAGACGTGGCAAAGAAAAAGGAAGTGATCATCTGGGACGACGTATTTTCAACCGACGTGGATAAAGCATTCGTCCACCTTAAGGTGAATCTGCCGAAGCTTCACTCAGGAACAGGGGGAATGAACTTCCCTGCGTTCACCATAAATAAAGGGGCCTGGCAGGAGGGGCCAACCCTAATCAGGAAAAGGGGACTCTGGCAGCAGGGGAGAGATTTCATCCAGGACAGCGGACACAGTGGGCGGTGGATGATGTCCCCAGAGGGGGCCTGTTACGCTGGCTCAGCCACTCGGGGGCGATTCCACAGTTCCTATTAAAATGTCATGTGTGTGACCAAGATCTTGCCCGGCAACTGCTACTCCTAGGAACCCAGGCTCCCGGGGCACTCGGATGGGGGTGGAAAAACTGGCAACAGCCGAAGCGTTTATAATGTGGGACGAGGTGGATTGCGAGGTCCCCGTGCCGACAAATGCCACCTCTTCCTCGGGAGGATTCATGAGTCAGATCTGTACGCACCACGTGGAATATTGTCCAGAGCCGATAGCAGATGAAAACAGCGATTCATGGAACAGAGCCTAGGCCAGAGTCCAATCCTGCACAAAGGGAAACGCTGTCCTCGTGTCACACCTGGAGAAGGTTCCTGAAGGACGACTAGGCAGGGTGGGATGTGGGACTTGGGATGAGGGTGGCCGGGGACGGCCGTTCGTCTCCCTCCTGCTGGGCTTCTCCGATTTGATAATCAGGGGTGTCCGCTCCTCGGACGCGAGGCACCCTCGGCAAACCCCCGCGGGCCCGCCCGTGCGAGCTGGCACTAGAGGGGTGCGGGCGAGGATGGAAGAGCCACCTGAAGCTGATGGGAAAGGTTCCCTCATCACAAAGCCGTTCCACAGCGGGGGAGACCATAGAAGAAATGAGACTCTGATTCTGCAATAATACCACAGCCGGGGTTCTGGAGCAGAACCACACCTGGCGGCCCGGAGCCTGTCTGGCGAGGCCCCGCACACTCACGCCCCAGCGTGGACCCCGACGCCTGCCCTCTGGTCTGCCGCAGACCTGTCTGTCCCCGACGTGCCCCGGAGCAGACAGCACCGCGTCCCGTTTGGGCACAGATTCAGAAGCAGTGGTGGGACCAGAGAGGGTGTCAGACGCCCCCTCTGCCCCGGTCTCTCTGTGGCCCTGCTGTGTGTCCAGTGTCCTCTCTTCCTCTCTAGGACTCTCCGTCCCCCTCCTATTCCACAGACGGCGACACAGAAGCCGGGGCACAGAGGGGATACGCGCACTGCCACCAACAGCCCAGAGACAGCCAAGACAGCACGGCCCCCGCCTTCCCCGCGGCTCCCTCCACCCCGCCAGACTGCCGAGGCCGGTCCCCAGCCCTCACATGGAACCAAACACGTCCTGCCCGGCTGCCCCCACCACTGAGTCTGGGCTCGAGTCTTCCCCAGAGGCCGAGCCCTGATCTCCGCCAGTCCCCAGAGCAAGCTGTCTCCCGGACACCCTGTCCCTTCCCTCCTGGACTCCGCGCCCTTCAGCCCTGCCCTGGGAGCCAGGCCCTACCTCTGAGGGGGACAGGCCAGCCTCCCCCGGAGCCTCCAGGCAGCAGTGAGCTGGCGCTTCCTATTTACTTCTGCTGCCCTGGCGAGGAAACAGGAGCAGAAAGAGGAAGCGGGCCTGAGGCGGTCACGGCTTCTCAGAACTCGGACCTGACGGCCTTGCCGGGCGTGCACGTGACCTCTGCCTCCGCTGGGCAGACTCCCGCCCGCTGCGTCTCCCGTAAACTCCTCCTCGGCTCACGCAGGGCCTCCTCCGGGCAGCCCTCCTGACTGCCCCAGAGGGAGCCCAGGGAGGTGGCCAGACCATGCCAGCGGCAGGTGTGCCCAGAGCCCGGCGGAGCTGGGCAGGACTCTGAGCCCACTGCTTCTGAGAGTGCGACCCTGTGGACCCCCTGCAGGTGGCGTCTCCCAGTGCCGCCATCTGCTACTTTCACAGAAGCATCAACAAGGCCGGAAAGGCTGCGGAGGGAGACCTCAGCTCAGAGCTGCCCACGAGGACGTCCAGCGAGGGGTGGCCACGCTGTCCTGCAGTCCGCGGCTGTCCTCGCCCACGCTGCCCTCAGGGCCGCCGTGTCTGGCTCCTGTTTCTGCCCCACACCCGTCCGTGGCCCAGAGAAGGCTCGCGGCCTGTGGGAACTGTTGAACGGGGAGACACCGACCGCTGGCGCCCTGAGCGCCGCAGCTGGCAGGCTTGAGGCCGGCCACACAGCCCCCGAGCGAAACCCAGAGGGACACCAGAAACCTCGCCTACCCACACCAATGACGTTCTTATGCAAAAAGTCAGAATTAATGCAAAAATACATCGGACGAAGAGCACCATTTAAAATAGAGGCAGCGACGGTGGCGGTGCCTGCAGAGCCGGGCCGGGGTCTCAGGCAGAGGGAAGGGAGAGCAGGGGCCCCGGGGGCGGGCAGCAGAAGGGCGGATCTGCTGCAGCCAGACCTCTGGCCTGCTTGTCCTTTGCTTTCCCGAGGCCAGGAAGGCCGGCGCCCTGCACTGCCCCGCCCTGCAGAGGAAGCCAGGGCTGGAGGGCAGCCACAGGGCTGCCCTGGTGACGTCCCTTCCGGAGCTACCCAGGCTGGAGAGGACGGACGTGAATACTGTCCTGGCCTGTCTTCCACCTGAGCACGGCCCCTGGGTTCTGTCCCTGAGCTCTGAGCTCCCCTGCTGTGCTGGGCGGAGGCAAGGGGCCCAGAAGGGGCCACGCTGGTCGCAGAGCCGAAGAGTACCTGGAGGCCGGGGGACAGTGGGTCTTCAGCCCGTTCATCCCCGAACCAAAGCCCTCGGGCCTGACGAGCCCCAGAGGGACTGGGACTCTCCAGACCAAGGGCAGATCATTGCCACCCGGGAGCTAGAAAGTGCCAGGGCCCCGGGGAAGGCCTGACCCCACTGCTCACCCGGAGAGGCTGGGAGGGGCTGGAGTCCACCAGGAGAGGCTGGAGCCCACTCTAGCGAGGAGTGCGGCTCTCCAGCGGGTTTTCCGGGCTCACTCTTCCTCGTTCGTGGGTTTCATTCTTTGAATTCACGAGACCCCAGAAGGAGGCACGGGCGGCAAAAGGGTCTGCAGCAACCCCAGTGCTTTCCTCCTCTCCCCGCCCGGCGGGGCTCCCAAGGTCTGAGATGCCATGACCTTGGGTGTGCAGAGGTGTCCCTCAGCTGTGGGGCTCCAGTGGGACCAGGCCACGCCGGCAAGGCAGCCAGAAAATGGGACGACCATGTTCAACTTTTAAACATGAAATTATCAACGACCGCAACGCCCACAAAAGGGACGGGACAAGCTTGGTCACATTTTCAGGGGGCAGTGGGCGGGCGCGGGGGCCCAGGGCGGGGAGGCTGGGGCGAGGTTGCTCCTTGTGAAGGACCCACCTCCTTCCTGGGGGTTTTCCTCCCTCTTTCCCTGAATGTCAGGGAGTCTGGCTCCTCTGTGTCTGGACCTAAACTTTTCTTACATAATTGAAAAAACTCTCTACTCTATTTGCATGAAATAATTTAAAAATTTACATTCTCTGAAGTGTGTGATTCTCAAGTGAATATGCGGTGAATATTTATCAGCCCATGTCCTCACCCCGCCACGCAGCCCCAAGAGGCAGATCATTCTGGCCCCGCTGTCCTCTCTCGAGTCACTGTCTCTCAAAGGGGACCCCTACTCACTTCTGTCACTTTAGATCGTCTCTGTCTACTTTTTAAAAGATTGTGGTACAATATACAAAACATGAAATTTGACATTTTTACCTTTTTTTTTTTTTTTTTTTTTTTTTTGGTGCCAGGGATTGAATCCAGGTGTTCTTAACCACTGAGCCACATCCCCAGCCCTTTTTAGTTGGAAATAGGGTCTCACTGAGTTGCTGAGGCTGGCCTGGAACGTACGATCCTTCTGCCTCAGCCTCTGGAGCCACCGCAGGGATTATAGGCATGTGCCTCCATGCCTGGCCATTTTTACCATTTTGAAGTGTACAATTCAGTGACCTTAAGTGCAGACATATTACTGTGCAACCATTACTTCCGTCTCTAGAACTTTCTCATCATCTCAAACTGAAACTCTGCACCCACTGAACAATAACTCCATTCCTACCTCTCCCTCCTCCAGGTCCATTCTACCTTCTGTCGCTATACCTGACTACTCTAGGGACCTCATATAAGTGTATAAGAATCTACAGTATTTGCTTTGTGCTTTTGTGACAGGCTTATCTCACTTAGCATAATGTCCCTGAGGTTCATCTAAGTTGAAGCATGTGTCTAGGTTTTCTTCCTTTACAAGACTGAGTAATATTCCCTCGTATGCATACACCACTGTTTGTCTGTTCACCGGTCAGTGGATACTCGGGGTGGTTTCACATGTTAGTGGTTATGAATCGCCCTGCTATTGCCATGAATGTACAACTACCTGCTCAGCTCCCTGCTTCCCCTTTTTTGGGTGTATTTCCAAAGAGAATTACTGCTCATATGCTAATTCTAATGGTTAAATTTTTGAGGAACCACTCAACTAGGTTATCTGTTTTTAAATTTGACTTGCATGGAATTACTTCATATTTGGTTGAAATAATATAAGTATTTCAATTAAACAAATGAAGAGATGAAGTTTCTGACACCAGTCTGGTCCAGGAGCCTGCCCTGTCCTGCTTGGTCATCCTGACCTGACTCTCCCCTGAGGGACACCACTTCTGACTCTTCAATCCCGGTCCAAAAACAACCCGCAACTTCTGAGGAACTGGCAGACACGTAGACTTCCAGACTCAACGGCGGAGTGGAGCAAAAGCCAACAAAAAAACATTTGGAGACTCAGATTCTTAAAATGTACAGTAGCAACCATAGCAACCGATTGAGGAAGCGGACGGGTCCTCTGCTCTCGGTTTTACAGTGGGGCCTGTGACGGCAACACCAGGACGCGTTGTGAAATGAAATTATAAAAGTGTCGTGGTAGGAGCGAAGCCTGGGGAAGGCCAGCCCTGCCCACGCCCCTCACCTTCCTCCAGGGAGCCCGCTTAACCGCTGCCTTTTGGGTTGTAAGTAAGCACCCTGGGAGGCTGACCTCTCTGAAAGAGCCCTTCTCCTCTGCTCTGTGAGCCCCTCTACGTTAGAGACCCTGCACAGGCCTGCAGCCAAGGAGATTAGGAATCTTGTTTTTTTTTTAAACAGGAAGAAGCCCCAGTGATAGGATGGGTCTAAGATGATGCCAAATAATCTACCAGTTGCGAGAAGCTGTGGCTCAGGGCACAGGATTGGAGTTTGTTCTCCGCTGGGCCCGCCGGTGTGAAGTTCAGGGTCTTCCTTCTCTCCGGTGATGCTTGCTGCTTCTCCACCAGGCTGTTTCTTGCAATTGACCAAGAAAGTCAGCGGAATGAGTTGAAGGAAGGAAGGAAGGAAGGGGGAGGAGGGTGCGCCCGTCTCGTCCTGCACTTTTCTTGCCTGGGCCGTGGACTTGCTCATTTCTCCAGCGAGCTCTGGACCCTCTTAGTGGAGGGTGGCATTTAGAGTCAAGGCACACTTGTGCCCTGTCACTGGGGAGCCCCTGACCTTGGGTCTCTTGGTGGACAGAGTCAGGGAACGAATGGAAGAATGAATGAACGAGTGAATGAACGCACACATTGACTGCTGTGCTCGTCTGTCGACCATCTTCAAAGCGTGTTCTTCCTGATACTACCCACTTACGTCCCTCGCCCCAAGGTCCACCCTCACTCTTGTGTCTGCACCTGCACCTCCCTCTGGTCTGTGGGCAAGCAGACATGGATCATCAGTACCCTGACTGAGCTACTCGCCTCCTGCAGTTGTTCCTCACAGGGCTTCTGCCCCATCCTGCACTGACACCCTCTATTACAGGGTCAGGTTGTGTTCCCCCAAATGACAAGTGCAGTCTAAATCCCAGGAGCCTGCAAATGTGACAGTCATTTTAGGGGGAAATAGGATCTTTATAGAATTGATCAAGTTGCAAAGAGGTCTTTAGGATGGGCCCTAGTCCAGTGTGACTGGTGTCCTGAGGAGAGGGGGACAGGCTCATGTGCAAAGCTTGTATCCTTAATTATTCTGCTCTCTTCATAGACCAGTAGGAGAGACCAAAGTACGCCCGTCAGCAAGCAACGTCTTAGTAGGTTCTGCAGCAGGTACTGGAATGTTGCAGGTTGAGCATATATGCAACTTGTTCCTGTCTAGCCTGTGAGTTATGAATGGCTTGAACATTATTAAATGTTTGGGAAGAACAATCAAAAGAAGAACAATGTTTTGGCAAGGGGAAATTATGTGAAATTATTAAAATTTCAGCATCCAGGAATGGCTGGATTGGAACGCAGCTATGTTCTTCCATGTTCTCCACACGTCTGTGACATTTTTGCAAATGCCAGGGTAAAGTTAAATCCTTGGAACACAGACCATGTGACCTCAAAGCCGAGCTTACTCCCTGGCTCTTTATTTAAAGTGGGCCAGTGATGTTCTAGCACAGGCAGGCACACGGCATCCCGTACAGTGTGAGGAAGGAGAAACAACGTCCACCCGGGCTGAGGGAGGACTTCCAGGGGCAGGACGAGGGCACTGGGTTGTGAAGGAGGATGTGGGACGTTGGCGTTCATTAACTTACTCATCCATCCAGTGAGCATGGAGCACTGCTATTTGCACTAACAGAACATGAAGATGACACGGGTGGGACTGTGGCGTAGGGGCTGCACAAGCCGGTCTCTCCTGTGCTCCTGGAGGACTCACGCTCACTGGAAGCAAGGACTCGCCTCCTGCTAGGCCCGGGGATGCTCCACAGGGAGGTGCCCCAGGGCAAGGACTGAAGCTGCTTGGTGACGGAGGCTTTTGCCCCGGGGCTCCTCCTGGGTCTGCTCCTGGCCTGACCAGGGAGGGGCACACCAGGCAGTCAAGAGGGCCTGGAAAAGGACGGGACCCCAACCCCCACTTCCAGGCTCACCGGCAGCAGGTAGAACCCAAGGTCACAGTCAGGGAGTGGCCAGATTCAGACCAGGATCCCAGGATCCGAAGTGGGTCCTGAGCTTCTGTGGCCCTTCTTCGCCTCGTGCACGCCAGCTCCTGGAACTCTGGGAGGCAACCTGACTAAGGGAAGCTCCGACCTCATTGTCCACAGGAAATGGGGGGAGATCCAGGTCCTGCCCGCCTCCCTCCTCTGTGGAACCTCCGCTTCAGCCTCTTCTGGGCTCTGCGGTGGCTGCCAGTCCTTCTGTCTCAAGCCTGAGCACCAGGGACCAGTCAGGACCAGGGACTACGCCATCGCTTCTTATCCCTAACGCGGAGGTGTTGTAGACGCTCATCTCGGGTCTGTGGAATGGACTAGAAAGGAACAGACAGGCTGGGACTGGATCAGGTGGGAAAGAGGAGCGTACCCAGAGATGACTGCAGAACAGGGTGGTCTCCCTGCGTGACTCTCGGAAGTTCTAGGCTCTTCAAAGGTCCTCCTACGGTCGGTGCTGGATTCCCGCGATGGCGCTCATCTGGGAATTTACCTGCGAGCTCCTTTTCTTCTTTCTCCGACCTTATGGTCTCTAAGTGGACTTCCTCTTCTTTCTTGAGCAACTGCAACTACCAAAACCTCAGGTCGCTATCTCCCCAGCATGGCCAGCCCTGTGTTTGGAGGTCCTTCCTTAAACGATTGACATCTGGTCCCTCTGGCCTTACCTTCCCCCACTGTGGCCATTCTGCTCTGGCAAAGCCTCAGATGTCAGTCACATCTACCTGTCCTTCTGCCACCCCCAGGGCAGGTCTTAGTTGTGTCCCTAAGAGCTTCCCACTGGGCAGGCCTGCTCCTGTCCCTCTTGGCACCAGGCCTTCCACAGGGTGGCCCTGAGGCACAGCTCCAGGGTACACTCACATTGTGCCACACGGTGACCATCAGCACAGACCCACTCCCCAGGCCCTGACCCTGAGTCCCTCCCAGTTAAGGACCCTCTGAGAGCCTGCCTCCCCTGCCTCAAGGCACCCAGCTGCCCCCACGGTCTTCACAAGTCAGCCCTGGCCTCGCCCTCCCCAGCCTCCCCTGACCTAGCCCTCCCCAACCTCCCCTGGCCTAGCCCTCCCCAGCCTCCCCTGACCTCGCTCTCCCCAGCCTCCCCTGGCCTCGCCCTCCCCAACCTCCCCTGGCCTAGCCCTCCCCAGCCTCCCCTGACCTCGCCCTCCCCAGCCTCCCCTGACCTCGCCCTCCCCAACCTCCCCTGGCCTCGCCCTCCCCAGCCTCCCCTCACCTCACTCTCCCCAGCCTCCCTGGCCTCACCCTCCCCAGCCTCCCCTGACCTCGCCCTCCCTGGCCTCCCCTGACCTCGCCCTCCCCGGCCTCCCCTGGCCTCGCCCTCCCTGGCCTCCCCTGTCCTCAGTTCCCGCTCCTCTCTCCTATGTTCCCAAGGAGCTTCTCTCAGCCACAAATGGGATCGAGCTGCCCCCGTCTTTAAAAGCCAGAACCTTCCTTGGCCCTGCGTTCCTCTCTGGCCCATCCTGCTCCTCCTTCCTTCCTTCCTTCCTTCCACTCATTCCGCTGTCCTTTCTGAACTGCTCCTGGGTGCCCTTCCCTCGTCACGGAGGACATAGCAGTGACCAAGCTGACCAGTCTTGGTGCCCCCTCCAGTCTTGCGGGGAGATGACAAGCTCCGGTGGACACGCAGGTCAGTAGAGGTTGTAAATCGCGTGGCATTGTGGAAGACAGGATGAGGCCGTGAAGACAAAGCGGAGCAGTAAGGGGCCTGGGCGCTGAGGGGCGGCCGGCCAGCCCGCTCGGGCAGGGGGGTGCTGGCTTCTTGTCTCCACTGACCCTCGGAGTTCCTCACCTCCCACTTGTCCCTCAACCTGAGGCGCAGCCTCCCCACCCTCTGCAGCTCAGCCAGGACCTCCCTCTGCCCGGTCCAGCCCCGTCCAGCGAGCGTGGCCAGGTGAGCACGCTGCCTGAAGCTCACCCCGCTTCCTTCTCTTTCTCTGGCGGGTCTTCCACAGGCCCCTTGCCGTCTCTTGTCTCACTGACCGTCCATCAGGCGAGGCCTTCCTGGGCCCCCACGCGCCTCGGCTCCTCTCGAGCTGTTTCTTCTCCTCAGTGGCTGTGAACCCACTCCTCTTTCTAGCCCTGGTCTCCGCTCTCTGCAGAGGGTGACGGCTCCTTCCATGTATGAAGGGTGAGGACCCTGTCTTGCTGCCACTACCTTGCTCAGCGTGGCTCCTTTAGGAATCTGGGGTTCCCTGGAAGAGCAGGAAGAAGACGGAAGGTTTGGGATAGGAGGAGGGATGGGGCGGCCACCCCGTTAGAAAAGCAGAAGCTCAGGCCCCACTGATGCTTGAGGTGGAGCAGGTGGCCCTGGCCCTGAGCCACAAATGAAGCCAGTGAGAGAGACAGAGCGCTGGGGTGGGGCAGTGACATTGGGTGGTGACGTTCTGTCCTATGTGGACTCAAGCCCGAGTCACACAGGTAAGGGCAGGTAATCGTGGGTAAGGGAAACGGGGTGTCAGGGGACAGAACGTCTGCTCGGCCTGTCCCTGCTTTCCACCGTCTCCCTCCAGACAACCTTGCTGAGGGGAGGGACAGGCATGACCGGGTGACCACGTAGCTGGCTATGCACGCCATCTTGACCAGACACCAGGCGGAGCAACGAACACCTGGACCCTACAGATCTTTAGGCACTGGGCTCTAGTTCACTCCTTGTAGGAAACAATTGTTTTTTCCTGAGCCTCGTTGGTTTCCTCCTGGTCCCGTCCTCCCTACACGAGCCCGCAATTAACAATCCCCGGACTCCAAGGAACCAAGCCGCCTGGAGAGAGGAAGCAGAGAACCCGTGGTAGATGTGGACCCCCAAGACTCAAAGGCGTCAGAACCCTCAGGCCTCAGGCATAAACACATCCCTGTCCCCAGTCCTGTGACGGTGGGGCCTGGCTAGTCTAAGCTCCTGGTGGTAATTCTTTTGCCAGTGGCTGGCTCAGGAAAGGCCGCATCTCCACCTGGCCACGAGAGGTGAGGGGCGCCTCCTTGGAGGAAAGGGGTCATTCCTGCTTGGCCGTTGTGGCCTCACGTGACCCTGGAGCCCCTCTGCATCACCACCACATTCTGAGCTGACGAGCAGAAGGGGAGCCCTGTCTGATGGGGGTGAGCCTGGGTCTCCCTGCAGGGTCCTGTGGCGCCTCCAGTCTGGATGACAGCCGACCCTGGCGCCTCGCTCCTCTGGGTCTTTGGCTGCTGGCGGCTGCGGGCACCTTCCTCTGCGCCCTTTTCCCTGCTGTGGTTCTAGTCTTCTTCATGACGTGCCTCTTAGTCTGCTGCACACACTCTCCAAGTCTCCCTCCTGCTCCTAGGTGACATCGACCAGGCCCTTGTTACTCAAAGTGTGGTCCCTGGCCTGGCAGGACTGGCCATCTTGTTAGAAAATCAGAGGCTCAAGTCCCACTGTCGACAGAGAAAACCAGATCCGGGGAGGAGCGAACGCGTCACCCTCGGGGAGCCGAATAAAGCCCTGGCCGCCTCACCTGGACGGTGGCTCCCTCCCCCGTGCTGGGTCTTCCTCCTCACAGTGCCAGGACCGTGGGTGGTCCAGGCAGCCAGCGGAGCACGTGCATGTGGCCTCGGAGACCCTTACTCCGCCTGGCCCAGCTTCCCTCTGCTGCAGGTCCCCCGGCTCTGCTTCCGCTCCTCTTCCGACCTCCCTGGGTCTTCTTTCCACTCAAGATCTGACTGCTTTACGCCAGGGCTGATTCTGACTTCTACAGATGGAGCGCCTGGGATGGAGGGCTCGCAGACTTTGAGTTATTTTGAATTTTGGGACACTTGCACATGCCTGAGGGGACAGCTTGGGGAAGAGCCCCTGGTCTAAACGTGAGTTCATGTGCGATTCATGTCCACCGGTAGCATATGTTGAGTGTAGCTGCGTTCGGACTGTGACAGAGATCAGGAGTGGAATTTCCCACTTGTGGGATCACGTTGACCCTCAAGACGTTCTGGATTTGGGATTTTAGGAGTAGGGATGCCCCTTCTGAATTTACTGCTCGACTCCCTGGCCCTCCCCTCCCCTCCAGTACCAAGATGGCGCTCTGCGATCCACACCTTGTCTGCCAGCACGGCGTTCCTTCCCAGCCCTCAGCTCTGATCCTCTGAGCCCGACCTTCAGCAGTCCTGCCTCTGCCGGCCTCCTGTCTTTGAAGGATGCCGTGGGCTGACCTCTGGCCAGTACTGGCTTCGTTTTGGGTCTCCCTGCGATGCTTTGGTGATCCTGAAGGGATGGACGCTCCAGGCTGAGGTTTTCCACGCATTCGGCGAGGGCGTGAGCTCTGATCAGACCAGTCACGCAGCCTGCAGAGAAGCAAGCTCCCGAGGTGCCGAGCTAGACCACGTCTCAGGGTGCTAAGCCTCCCAGGGGAATTGCCATCAGCCAGCCTGGGACCTGCCCACGGAAGATGTTCCCTCGGCATTTGTGGAAGGAACCGGTCCCTGGCAGGGAGAGCGGGTCTGCCGTCCCAGGCCTGGAGCGTGGATTGTGTTCAGAGGCCTCAGGATTGCTCTCTGCTCCCCGCCCCGTCACTGGCCATCTCGTGGCCTCGCCCTGGGCCAGAAAAGTGCCTGGCACACATCTCCCCGCTGCTGGGACCTCCTGAGCCCACAATGGGGGACTGCAGAGGAGGCCCAAGCCTCTCCCCCAAAACCACCTGCTGCTTTCTGAGGGCAGACCAAGCTGGCAAAGGAGATAGGAGGAACCAAACCGAGAACCAAGCCGAGTGGTTTGGAGTCCCGAGGAAGATAAGCGCCTGTCAGCATCTGCACTGCGCGCAACAGATAAGACAGCTGCTCTTAAGAGGGAAGTTCTGGAAAACCCCGCTGAGGAGCAGCGCTCCTTCCTAAAGCAGGTCCCGGCTAGGAGAGTTCGGAGCCGAGGGGCTTCCAGCGGTGGCTGGTGCTGGAGGAACCACCCACGGAGAGGGATGTCCTCACCTCAGGTGGATGGCAGGGTCGTTCTGAGGAGCAGGGAGCTGGGCCCCCAGCCCAGGGCCGCGTACGGGAGTCCCAGGTGCAAACATGCCTCGCAGGGCAGGGCTGGCCTCCCTCTTTAGCCTCTGGGGACCAAGAACCTGGCATGGGCTGCCAGCTGTCAGGAGTGAGCGGGTCCTGCTCCCAGAAACCAGGCTGGCCCGGGAGGGAGAACAGGGGCTCCAGAGGTCCCCGGAAACAGGGGTGGCCCTGAGGATGCCACCTGCTTTGGCTGGGGGGCTACAGATGCATCTGAGCTGCCAGCCGCAGGGGACACGCCGGTGGCTCGGGTGCAGAGAAACTGCGGGGCAGGAATCGGGGTTGCCACTGAGGACACTGTTCTCTGGGGTGAAGGGCTTGTTCCATGCAAGGATGTAGGGTGCTGGGAGGGATCCCGGGAGAGGTCTGGGCAGGCAGATCCTGTGAGACGAGAAGCGGCCCCTACCCAGCGCACGCAGGATGGGGCCACCTCTGGGAGAGTCGGGCCCGCTGACTGTGCGCTGCCGCCACACACACGGGAGCCTGGGTGTGGCCCTGGGTGGGGGAGCCGTAGAGGAGGCTCACATGGCCCCTGTCCACATCCCGCGGTCCCCACCTGACCTACCATCAGCGGGACCTGTCAGGGACACGTGGGGAGCTCAGACTCCAACCCTGCTTTCAAATATCTCCTCCCCAGGGTCCTGGGAGACCCTGCTTCTCTCTAGATGTGGCTGCTCTCTCTCTCTCTCTCTCCCTCTCCTGCATAGTTTGACTCCCGTGGTCTGAGAGCTACCTGAGTTGGACGGAGGAAGGGGTACACATGCCTTGGGACGATTAGCATGGGGTCAAAGAGCAGGTGAAGGTGGCCTGTGGTCCTGCCCCCTGGAGGGACTCAGCAGCCCAGCAGGGGAGGCTGAGGGGAGGCAGTGGAGACAGACCGAGGGCTGAGTGGATTCCGGCTGCTCGGGGTCATTGACCCTGGGTTCAAAGGTCATCAAGGCCTCCCTGTCTGCGGTCAGCAGGGACTTGGTCTGCCATCGCTGCTCCTTCCTTCCAGCCCTGCCAATGGGCCACCTTCCATGCAGTTTGTCTTTTGTGGACCCCAGAAATTCTCTGAGTCACCTGTCCTTTTCAAGGGCCCCTCCCGCAGCAGCCTCAGGGGTTCCTGGTCCCCAGGTGGAGGCAGGATGTGTTGAGTACAAGAGAACTTGACGAGTCATAATCCAGTCACCAGGTTCAGGAACCGTGTCCCCTGCCTGTGTCCCACACCCAGCAGTCGGTGTGCAAAAGAAGAATCTGCCTGGTGACTCCGGGCCGGCCTGAACTGGTCCCCATCCTCTGCAAGAGACCAGGGGACCAGGTTCAGGACGCCAGCTTCCTGGTTCACCCCAGGCATCCTGGGACCCAGGACTGCACCCCAGAGTCCCTGTCCACGTCCTTCTCAGGCCCCACGCAATCCCTCACCTTCCAATCCCTTCCCGTGTCCTGGGAACTCATGGTCCTGCTAAAGCCCCTGTCTCTTCTCTGAATGTCCCCTTCATCCCCATCAGAGTTTGAATTCAGTTTTCCCCCCAAATCCATGCATTGACGCCTAACTGCTCCAAATGGGGCCGTATTTGAAGATAAGGTCTTCGCAGAGCAACCAGGTTAAACGGGGCTCCCTGGGGGGTCGGTTCAAAATGGCTGGTATCCTTATAACCAGGGGAAGTAAGTTTGGAGTCTCTCTCTCCCTCTCCTCTCTCTTATACACACACATACACACACACACACGCACACACACGCAAAACACCACGTGGCCCTGAACGTGGCAAACAGGAAGAGACCAGGAGCAGACCCTTCCTCACAGTCCGCCCTTGGAGGGGAGCACCCGCTGTCTCCCGCCCTCCGCCCTCCAGCCCCAGAGTGCAGACAGCACCTCCTATTGGTCAAGTCACCGTGAGGGGCACCTCCACACCTCCCGAGGACAGTCTTTGCAGCCCTCTCCGGAGGGTATTTCTCCTCGTGCCCACTTCCTCCTTGGAAGCTCATGGCATCAGGAATCGCTGCCCTGTAGGGCCTGGAACCCATCCAGCCCTCGGTCTCTCGGTCACTGGTCCGGTTGGTGGCAGAACCGGGAGGCAAAGCGGGTCCTCCCACCCACCAGTCAACAGGGAAGCGCCTCCTCCGGAGTTCGCCGCCCACCACTGCATGTCCTCCGGCAGGTCTTCTCCCCCTCCTGGGTTTCGGTGTTTTTGCCCAAACTGTGGGAGACGCTAGCACCGGCTGCCTGAGAACCGAGAAAACAGAAACAAGGAACCGCGTGGCCCCTAACAGACCCGTAAGCCAGCTGGCACCATTTTCTGGAGATGAGAGCCGTGCAGCTGGTAGAACCTCGTGTCCCCAAGAAGATGGGACGAGAGTGAGAAGGCACCACTCCTTTACAGAGGAGGGGTGGGTTCAGGCCTGGAATACAGACGAGGTCCCAGAGAGGGACCAGCAGCCGCCAAACCAAGGCACTGCCGTCCTGTCAGTCATCGCGGCAGAGACAGAGGTCACCCCAGTGACCCGACCAGAGAACAGAACTCGAGGGTTGTTCATTAAGTATAAAGTTGTTAACCAGGTAAGTTTAAAAAGAAAGAGAGAAAAGTGGGAGCCGCGCTGGCGGCGACTGCAGGGAAGTTGCAACTACAGAAACTTAGAAACTGGGAGGAGAATCCCCAGGGCCGGGAGGGGACCCTGCACAGCGCTGCTGGCGTCTGGGGGGCTCCCGGGTGAAGCCAGTCCTTCTGCAGCGCATCCCTGCAGCCGCCTCTCGCCGGCCCTGGCAGAGCCTCCGTGTGGCTGGGGAGTCCCAGGGTTGCCATGGCCACCGATGGAACCCAGAAGGACAGCTCCGGGGATGAGATCATGGAATAACAACCGGCCCCCGCAGTGACGGATCTAGGAGGAAAATGAGGAAATGAACCGAACCGAGGGCGGCTCGGGAAGGGGCTGGGTTCCCGCGGCCGAAAGAGTCGGGGAATCCCCTGGGCTTCTCTGCCGAGCCCTCGAGAGCCACTGCGTGACCCCCGTCCAGAATTTAGAAAGCAGAGCCCACGGAAGGCAGCGCGCACGATCCTGCACCTTGAGACCGGAGGACGTGCACCAGGCTCAGGGCCACGGAGGTGCCACAGCTAAACAGAAACGGGAAAGCCCTACAGGAAGTCGTAAAGGAGGGACAGCAAATGGCCAATAAATGTTCAAGAAGTGTCACAGGTGGACAGGCAGTCGCGCTGCTGGGCAGCTGTGTTCCAATTCAGAGATGTGCAGCCGTAGCTGCGTGACGGTGACCTCCCTGGCCCTGTGGGGCTCTCGTTGCTTTGGTGCCCTCCCCAGCCTGCTGCCAGCACACGGGCACACGCATACGTGCATGCACACACACGCACACTAACAGGGATCTTGGGGACGCTGACTCGGGGAATGGGATCCTGGCGTTCCGACCGCCCGGCTGTGGGAGGGAGGATCTGCAAGAGCTCCTGCCGCTCCCCAGGGCCCACTTTCCAAGCAGGAGCGGCGCGAGTGCCGGGCAGACCCCCAAAGGCCTGTGGGGCCGTGTCCGCTATCTGCAGGTCCCCCGGGGAACAAGCCCAGACTGGCCTGCAGGAAGCCTGCGGAGGAATCCCGCAAACAGCACGAGGGAAGCATTCAGCCAGGCAAAGGCCAGCTGGCCACCACCCAGTTCCTGGACAGTGCCATGCTTCTGGGGCAGCTTCCCCCTCGGAGGAATGGGCGGGGGGACAGTGGGCACAGGCAAGGTGTGACGGAGGTGTCTGCCATTCCCCAGGGCCCGCCAGTGTCCTCTGTGCCCTGGGCCTGCTGTGCCAGGGTCACCATCTCAAATTGCTTTTCAAACTGTGCTCCGGAGTGGGTGCTGAGTGCCATGCGGTCAGCAGAATGCCCTTCCCTGTTCTCACACCCCCTGCCACAAAGGCGGTGCTGTTATGGTTAGCCCATTTCACAGATGGGGAAACTGAGTCTCCTGCCCAGCTGCGCAGCTAGCAAGTGCTGGAGACGGAGCCGTGTTTCCCCACAGGCCCCCAGGCCTCCCCGAGCCTCTCCTCTTCCCAGCAGGCTCCCAGGGGGGAGCTGTCTTTCCTGTCCACACACAGCGTCCCCTCCCCGGCCCCTCCCTGCCCAGCCACCCCACCCTTCCTTTCTTTGTCCCATTCCTCACCGTCCCTAAGGACACACCTTGGAACCACGGCTGTGCTGCCCTTTCCCAGGAAACGGGATAGTAGCCAGAACTGCACCAGTGGAAACCCCCAGCTCTCAGTCTGGGAAGAGAGGCGAGGCCTCCCCACCAGAGCCGCGGGCTTGGCCTCCTGCCTCGGTCTCCTTCCACCTCAGCCAGGCACACACACCACAAGCTCCTCCCGCCCGTCTTTCAGGAAAGTCCCTCACGTCCATCCTGTCGGCCAGCGGAGCAGAACACACGGCGGTCACCTTCACAGGTCACCTCCTGCAGTGTTGGCCACAGCCAAGAACCGAAGTCACTCCTTCTAGGTGACTGGCATTGTGGGGAGCCATCGACGTTAGCAGCATAGGCCCGGCTGAGCCCGGGGATTAGGGGTCTGGCTCCCAGGAACTGGCAGCCATGAGACGTTTGGACGGCTGGGGAGGTGGCCCTGCACAGAGGTGGCCCGCCCCTGAGGAAATGCTCATCCTCTCAGCGAATGGCTTCCCTGACTCCACCCACCCTGTTCCTCACAGAAGAAGCCCCTCCTGGACCCCTTTACCTGTGTGACTATAAATAAAGGGAAGGTGGGCTTCTCCGTGTTGTTAGAGGCCAGGTCTTGGAGTGGCCCGATCTGCCACATCCCCTCCCATTTAAAAAGAGAGAGAGGGCTGAGGGGGTCACTAACTGCAAATTTCCATGGATGGAACCGGAGTCCACCACGCTCAGAGAAATAAGCTGGACACAGACAGACACCCTGCGGGGCCTACGCGGGAAGCCGTGGTCCACCTGAGTGAGCAGCAGGGTGACCAGAGACAGGGAAGGCGCAGGGAAGAGGGGCTGGCGGAGCTTGGATAACGGGGACCCAACGCAGCAGACAGTGGGTGCAAGCCCTGGGGTTACGCACACAGGGGTCGCCGGAGCTCAGGGTGACTTTCATGCATTTTATGAAGAAGTAAACAGGCGCGGTTAGGCTCCAAATGTAAGCAGCATATGTCACCTGACTGGATCGCTGTGATCCGCGTGCTAGGGTTGAAATAACCTGCCTCTAGCCTGTAGTGCATTGTACATGTTGGTCAGAAAAGTTTAAAACCCACTCTCGGACTCACAGCACAGACGGAGAGAGTGCTCTCTCGTCCAGTAGGTCAAAATCATTAATCCACGTAAAACGAAGCCAAGTTCCGGAAATCAGAGAATGTGACTCCTTGATGGAAACCAACTTTGAAATCTTTAATCTGTACATTTTAATGTCATATTTGAGACATGCAAAGTGAATATGCGACATAGGTGTAAGCCAAAAAGTGTGATCTGCTAAGTAGTTGTTCACTCACCACAGAAACCCAAGTATGGGAACCCATTCCCGACCACTGGCATAGACATGGCTTCCTCCTCCGCCCAGAAATAACCATGATCCTGAATCCTGCCTTGGCCATCTGCTCATGGTTTGGGGACATGAATCATGCTGGGCATGGTGGTGCACACCTGTGATCCCTGGGACTCCCCAAGTGGAGGCAGGAGGATCATGAGTTCAAGGCCAGCTTCAGCAATTTAGCAAGGTCCTAAGCAACTTGGTGAGATCCTGTCTCTAAATAAAATATAAAAATGAACTGGAGATGTGGCTCAGTAGTTAAGAGCCCCTGGGTTCAATCCCCTGTGCCAAAAGAAACAAAACACCCCAAAAAACCAGAATTATTATCACCCAAAGCTTGATTTTTAAAATTAAATTATAGTTCATGTCATTATTATGCCACAATTACAGTACAGGTGTGCTGTTTCCAGAGGTTGGGTTTGTGTACATTTGTAAGAGAGATGACACAAAGAGAGATCTCTACGAAGAGAGGTGACAAGAATTTTCTTGCTTATACCTCCTGCTCAGGTGCCAGCGTTCATTGTTGCGTCATAAGTAAACGATCAACTTTACAAAATTGTCACAAAAGATCTTCCAAAGAGGTGGAACTCATTTGCATTTCCCTTATGACTTTGGACCATCTTTTCATGCGTTTACTATGTATTTTCTGCTCTCTAGGGAAATACTACTCCTGGCTTTCCCTCTTCTTCATCTAATTGTGTTTTTCTTATTGATGTGTAGGGATTCTTTACATCTGGAGTCTAATCTTTGGTCAGTCATATACCTCACAAATATCTAAATATCTTCTAGTATTTTGCCTAGCTTTTTATTGTGTCTTTTGGTGAAGAGAATGCCTTCATTTTAATGTAGTCAAATTTATTAATAGTCTTTTTAAATTTTTGCTCTACTGAAGAAATCCATCCCTATCCCAAGCTTAGGTAGATAGAGCTCTATGAATCTTCTCAAATGTCTGCTCTTCCCTCTTACAATGTAATGCAACCAAAATGGCGTTTGGAACGGTTCTAGGGCTCAGTCTCATTGGAGTCACACTCTCTGAATGGAGCTCTTGCCCACGCACTGTTTGAGACGGTTTCTCCGCTTCCCCATGGGTATGCGAAACTTCCTCGTGGCTACTCGAGTACCCCGTGTGCATGGGATCTCTGTGCACTTGGTCCTGTTCCTCTGGTAAGCTGCAGGTCCCTGTGCCAAGAGCACACGGTTTCCACTGCAATTGCTTTATAAGTGAGTCTTGCCGTCTGGGCATCACCCATCACTACACCCTTCTTCCGCGTCCCCTGGCTATTGCAAGTTCTTTGTTCTTCTGCATAAATTTCAGTCGAAGCCTACAAAATTCTAAACAAAAACACAACGACAACAACACTGAAAGAAACTATTGGCAAGCTCTTCAGGTTACATCTCCCATCTGCATATCTGGGGTCGATGGGGCAGCAGGGACAGCCGACGTCCATGTGGTGTCCTTGACAAGGTCAGGGCTGTCTTTCCACTGCTTTCCGTTTTCCTTAATTTTTCATTGCTTTTTAATTTTATACGGACAAGTCTCGACACCTTGATTTCATTTCCGAGTACCCTGAAGATATTACTGATGCTGGAAATGACCTGTCTTTTAAAAATGCTTCCAAATTGCTTATAGCTATCATATAGAAAGGCAGTCGACTTTGGGATGAATAGAATCAGCACCCTAGTAAACTATTACCACGTCTAATAAGTTGCCTACACCTTCTATTGGGTTCTCAAGGTAGAAAATCATTTCCAATGTGAATAATGGCAGGCCTGCTTTCACCTCTGATCCTTAGGCTTTCCTTTCCTTTCCGTGCCCGCTGGGCTGGCCAGGGCCTCCATCCAGTGTTGAACAGATGAGGGGTAATGGGCATTCCTGCCTGGGAATGAAACTGCTGCCAATCTGATGTTTTCCCATTAAGAATGATGCTTGCTGCAAGTTTTCTTGACCATGGCCTTTATAGGTTAAGGACATCCCTTTTATTTACACTAACAAGTGTGTCTGTATGTGGACAGCATGTGATTTAAATTATGATTGAGTCTTAAATATCATACCAAATTCTTTTTACCACATCTTTGGCAAGGTGGTATAGTTTTCCACTTTATTCTCTCACATGGGGATGAATAACATACACATGGTTAATTGTTAAGCTTTCCCTATTTGCCTGGGTTAAACCTAGCAGGCGAACTTGTATTATTGTATTGGTGTGAGTTGTATCTTGCTAGATTTAACTGGTTAAAATTTCTATGTTCATATATGCAGTTGGCTTATACTTTTTACTACGTGGATTATTTTCATCTGTTCAGGCATTGCAATGTTCTGAATTCTTTCCTCAAAATTCATGTGTTGAGAACATAATACTCAGCTTAACTGTGTTGGGAGGTAGGACTTTCAAACACCCAAACAATGTGTAGGGAGAACCCTCATGAGTGGGTTAATACTGTTGTAAAGGATTTACTCTCCTTTGTTCTTCCACCGTGTGAGAACAGTGTCCCTGCCTCCCAAGGACACTCTGTCCAAGTCTCCATCTTGGAAGCAGAGAGGGTGGTCCTAACCTACTGTCCTCCTGGACCATGGACTTTCCAACCTCCAGACCGTGAGAAGAACATGTCTGTGCTGCATAAATTACCGGTCTGCAGAACTCTGTCAGAGTTATGCAGAAATGGACTAAGACAGGCATCGAGATAATTCTAGCTGCGTGCATAAATTGGGAAGAGTTTTATCCTTTATTTTCTGGAAAATTTTTTGTAATACTGGCATAATCTATTATTTGAATGTTCAATAAAACTGTGTGTTAAGGCAATGATTCTGCTTCAATTTATTTAATCGTTAAAGAAAAATTCAGGATGTTGGCTCCCTTGATTTTTTAAAAAAGAATTTATGTTAGTCTAAGTATTTGTTTAATTTAAATTTTTAATGGAGGATATAAAGCTTTGGATGGAGTTCTGTCGGCATCTCTTAAGTCTCTGCTAGATCTTTAGCTGCAGTTCCTTTTCACTCTCAGTACCATTATCTTCTTGTTCCTATCCTCACCAGTGATTCACAAAGAATCCACTTTGGGCTTCGTAGACTTTTGTGTTGTGTTTTTTGTGGTTGCTGATGTGGTTCTTGGGTTGTCTTTATGATTCATTCCTTCTCTTTTTGAGCTAATTCCATGTCCTTATTTTTACTTCTGATTTTGGAAGCTTAACTTGTTCATTTCCAGTTATTTTTCTTTTTATGCACTATGTTGCTATATTTCATAAAAACATTTTAAAAACACCTCATGCTCTTAGAAACTTAGAAGCATACTCCCTAATAATTGATACTCAGAGAAGATGATCCTAATAGGATCTACAGTTGAATGACAACGTGGCATCTTAAAGTTTGTGAGACGTAGCAAGGTGACACTGTAAGAAACCACAGCCATTTGAAAGTGCTTGTGCCACTGAGCGGAGAGGAGGAGAAAGGGTTGCTTGTTGGCTGGAGGGATTGACTGCTGTCATCAAGGGGAGCCAAGGTTGCTGCCCACAAAGGAGACAGGTGCCTGTGTCCCCAGGGACTCCTGGTGTTTCCTCATCCAGCAGGGCTGACTGAGGGAGTACTGAGACCATCTGACGCACACAAGGCTCATGAGAACTCAGACGCCATAGACGAAAGTCTTGGGTCACTCTACCAAATGAAGATCCCCGTTGACCCACGTCCTGGCAGTGAATTAAGAAACATGAAGCGCACAGTGCAAAGAAGTGGCCAGAGTGACCACTCTGGACCTGTGACCAGCGCAGAGGCAGGGACCATAGGACGGAGGGCGTCTGTTAGTTCATGGCCCTCCTGGGACTCTGTATGAAGAACAGCAGCAGCTCCTGTTTGGGGTTTTGGAGAGTGCATATGATGGGACTTCAGAATGGCATTGTCCCTGTGGGACTTTGTAGACGTTCAGAGACGGGGGTCTGCTGAGGGTGAGGAGGTTGATGCCTGCCTAGTGCACTCTCAGACATCGGAGACCGGGCTCTGAGGCACAGATCTAATTTTACTTAGGAGTGTACAAGACCAATATAGGCACATTACCCAATCAGGTTAACACACTTGTTAAAGCATAACAGAATCAGCCTATGGGTGAACTATACGTCGAGGTCATGTAAACAAACCAAGCATGCCTAAGCAATTCTGCCCAGCAACAGGTCTGAGACAAAGGACTGGGGGGACGGTAAGCTCCTGCACACAGCTTGAGGCAAGGCAGTGCGGGCGAGCGCACATCCAGCTTGCTGGGATGTTGATAAGAGAGGCCTCCCCTCAGCTCCTAGCTCAGCCTCAGCAGCTGCAGAGACCCTCGTCCCATGGCCAGTCTTTACCATTACCTCAGTTTCTCTGTCCAGACTCTTTGGCTTCCTTAGACCTGGTGTCAGCCATTGCTGTCGGATAGGCTTGAGGAAGGTTCCCTACGGGACTTCCCATGTTCCCTGTCTTGGGGACCTAGAACTTTCACTCGGGCAAAGGACAGAGTGGCTGGTAAATGGCAGGATGGGTGGGTCGGCCGACGTCTAAGTGAGCATTCATGTGACGTCACATCCCTGCACTCTCTCCCGCCGGTCTCTGCCCCGGGAGGCTGAGCTGTGTGGAGGGCAACCACCTCTCTCCATGGCCTCCAGGTGGGTTTGGTGGTGGGGACTCCGCCCCTGAGGGAGATCTCAGGAAGAAGGAGTGTGAGGATGGGTATTGAGTCTGCAGGGTTACTTTGGGCTGACCATGTCCACCACCGAATGTCACTGGTCACTCCAGGTGGCCCCGGCTGGCCAGTCCTCTATTCCCAGGTTTTGTAGGCACTTCCTCCCTATATTCCACTGGGCCCAGGGACACAGCCATCTCTGGGGTGCTGAAGTCCTCCTGGGGTTCATCCATGCACTGGCCGTGTCTGTAAAAATCCTTCGCCAAGCCTCGCCCCACATTCTGCTCCCAGGGTGCCATGTTTCTCCTCCTGGACATCTGATAGTGGTCAAGATCAAGTTCTCAGATGAAGAAGCATACTGAAACCAGTTGCCCTTTCAGGGACTCCTTCCAGCTTTCATGCCGTCCACTCAGATTCCCACCTAAGCAGTCTGCTCCTATTTGGGTGATTTGCCATTATTGCCTACGCATCACTAACTGGACACGGTTCACCTGGGGGACAAACCACTTACCCCCCACATCAGGGACAGGAGCGTTTTTAGTGGTGATCATCTTGATGAGCCGCCGGCCCTTATCTGGACTTACCAACAATTTCCCCATCACACCAAGAACAGATGAGTCATGGTGCTCGACGTGCGTTTTGATATCAGCTCCTCTAACTTCTTTACACTTCTGGCTGATAAGCCATTCTTGTGTAAGAATGAAATTTTATGTCTTCTCATTAGTCACAAGAAATTCTTGGAACCTTTAGGGAAGGCTTTGGGTAAACGTGATTGCAGCCCAGACTCTGTGTCCAGCGTTCAGAAATGTTGAGAATCAGCCTCCTTTCGGACTCAGGCTACTGTGTAAATGGTATGCTCAAGTCCGGATTCGCTCAGGAGTCTAAGGCTCTCTGATTGTAGCCAGAATATAGCCCCCCAAAGGAGTTGCCCCTCCTCTAAAATCCCTCAGACACGGACTGTGCACACACGTTGCGTACGGCGGAGAATTGAGAGTCGGAAGCTTGCTTTCCACAAGAAGGTGGGGAGCCAGGTGCACACAGCCGACTCCCAGGCATTGTGAGAACACCCCCGGGGGCTCCTTCTGGTCCAGAATGCCTGCACGTGGGTGTCCCACGGGCCTTACATGGTTATCAACGAGTCACGAAACCTTTGTCTCTGTGCCCGGACTGTCCTGTTGGCCCGCTGGTTACATTGGCAAGTCCTGCTTCCTCAGAGGTTGGAGTGTAACACGAGAGGCAAGCGTAGAGTAGGAAGTAAGAAGCTTTATTAAAAGAGAGTAGAACAGACTTCTCCCGGGTGGAAGAAGGGGACCCAAAGGCAGAATCCCCGGGATGAGCAAATCTTGCCCTTTTTAATGGGTTTTGTTCTCCTGCTCCTTCCCCGCTTATCTCTCTCCTTCCTGCTGAGTGACTAGGCCCAGGAGATGCAGGTGAGATGGCAAAGGTGAGAGGCAGATGGCAGGGGAGGGGCGGATGGAGTGACTCTGGAGATAAGAGCGCAGGGCCTTAGTTAGCAATCCCCGCCTGCAGGTTTTGAAAAGGACGCTAAGGGCAGGTAAATTGATAAGCGATGGGCTCCGGAAGGCCCATCTCCCAGGGATGGTCTCCAACTTCCAGACGCAGAACCCTCCATTCTCTCCATCTGACGGGGTTCCCTGTTCTACACTAACCACCTGTTCTCCATTCTGGCTTCACCGTTTGCCCAAAAATAGATGACACATCTGACACTCCTTTCAAAGATGGTGGATGTGGGCTTCTCCCAGGTACTTCCAACGTCACCTGTGAGCGCCTCTGGCACCCAGCACCACGGACACGCTCAACAGGGTGTCACCCGTGGGCCCTCCGCGCCGTTCTGCAGAGGGGTTTTACTCCAGCTGTCCGTTCCTCAGCACCAGGGTTTCATCAGGAGGCGCCGAGCGAGTCCACAGGTGCAGTTTCGGGATCTTTGTTACTGGCAAAAGCTTTGGCAATTTCTTACTTTGGATATATAAAGTCCAAAATTATTCCAAGAAAAAAATCATAAAAATATAAGCTAATAGCGGAGGCAGTGTGGCTGGCAAGCGTAACTATTCAGTTCAGGGTCAAAGCTGGAACCGCAGGAGCTCGGGTTGTGGACTGTAAGTGGGTGTAGGAGAATCTGCCTTTCTCCTGCTAAGAGTTGCCGGGGGTACGTTCATCGAAACTTGCACAATGTTTTCATGGCCTCTTATTTAATGTGAGCCTGTTGTGTATATGACACTTACCTAGATTTAGGCTTTCTACTGGGTGCATTGAGTCTACACATATGTACGGAATTCAAATGATTGATAAATGTGCGTTTATTTTGATTAAATTGCCTTTTGAATCCTAGTTCTTTTTCTTGCCTCCTTTTAAATGATTTCCTTTTTATCCACTTTGATCTCCGTATTGTGTGTTCTGCTTCTTTATTTGAACAATTTTCTTTGAAATTTTACCAGGCATATTTAATCCGGCAAAGTCTAATGTTAAACAAGTTTAACATTACGAATAGCGTAGGTTTGGTTTTGTTTTTGTTTTGCACTGGGGATTGAACCCAGGGGTGCTTTACCACTGAGCTAAGTTCCCTACCCTTTTTTTACTTTTTACTTAGAGACAGGGTCTCACTAAGTTGCTGAGGCTGGCTTGGAACTCACGATCCTCCTGTCTCAGCCTCCCGAGTGGCTGGGATGACAGGCATGTGCCACTACACTCAGCTCTTTTTCTTTTTTAACCTTGTATATTAGACACTGCTGTTACTTTATACTAACAATGTCAGTTTAGATTCATACACAAAAGTGTCCGTGTTATGGTTTGGATGTGAAGTGTCCCCAAAGACTCATGTGCTGAATTCTTGGTCCCCAATGCAGCAATGTTCAGAGGCCGGAGCTACTGGGAAGTGATTACATCTGAGGGTTCTGACCTCACCGTGAAGTAAACCGTTGACAGCTGAATGAATGCAGGGAGGAGGCCTGAGCTGTAGGCAGGTGGGGCCTGACTGGAGGAAGTAGTCACTGGGGCCTGACTTTGGGGACTAGATCTTGTCCCTGGTCCTCCTCTCTCTCTCTCTCTCTCTCTCTCTCTCTCTCTCGGCAACTTTCCTCCGGCACGTCCTTTTCCCTGTGATGCTCTGCCTCACTCAGACCCAAAGCAATGGAATTGACCAAGCACGAACCGAAACCTCTGATACCATGAGCCGGAATAAATCTTTCCTGCCCTAAGTCATGTATCCCAGGTATTTGTCACAGCAACAAAAGATGACTAAAACAATTCGTCAGAGTGTGATCAAAGAAGCAGAATCACTAGAAAAGATATTAAAAGATATAAGCAGAGACTGATTTGGGGAGTGTGACCTTCCTCCCTTGTGGGAGCAGGTGAACTGTTAATACAGTACTGTGGCATCTCGGTCAGCTCGGCCAGAGAGTCAGAGCGAGAGGAGGACGAGAAGCAGGAGGAGGAAGGGGAAACCAGCTTACGAGCGTGGCTGAGACCCCAGGGCAGGCTGGAGATAGGCCAGTTTTTCACCAACTCCAGGAATCCTGTGCCAGTGACCTGCAGAAGCAGCTGGCACCTCTGTCATGGAGCTAGACACACGCGTCTGGCCGAGGAGAAGGACAATTCACAAGAGCAGCGGGAGCCTGGACCTGCCATTGAGGCGTTACTGATAAGCCTGCTTATCATTATAAGGGACTTCCTACTCCTGCCTTGAGTTTACAGAAGCCACGTACTAGTGAAACGTTGTCTTAAGCCACTTAGCCATGAGAGTCCACCCTTCACTTTGAACCGTGTCCGTGGGCTGGAGACCGCCGTCACAGCACAGGGCGTTTCCGACGTTGCCCCATGTTTATCAGGAGTTGGTAGCTCAGAGCTTCTTGCCCCAGTCATTCCTGAGAGCAGCAGCCTTGGGCACGCCGATGCACGGTCTTCCTGACCAACAGGAAATGAGTGTGATTTCTCTGTAGGGCTGGCTTCTGAACAAGCTCTTTGAGTCAGTCACCTTTTGCTCCGCCCTTGTTCGGTCAGAGTTTCTGTTCAAGCCCCATGAGCAGTGAGCCTGCTGTGTGTGGATCTGGAGAATTCTTTTCAAGTCTGCCTTGCTTTCCACTCTGATGGCTCCCCTGTGGGTGCTGCCCGTGCGTACAGCCCTCTGCAGCCCCAAAGATGACTGCAATCTTAGAAAAGCTCCTCGTACCAGGATCTTTCCCTGGGTCCTCATTTTGCTTCTGGCCTTTACATTTTGTAAAGCATCTTGGAGCTACTCGTCCCCTCTTCAGTGCTGCCCATCAAGATTTCCAGTGTTTTCGATGACTTCTCCAGTCTCCTTTTCGAATGCACTCAGTTCCCGCGGGTAAAGCTGTGGAATTTTCCATCCTTGAAGTCTTCTTCTCTCCATGGGCAAAGCTTCTGCAGGGCTACACTAGACCTGGGGGCTGGAAAGTCAGCTTGCTTCTCCTGGAAAACCATCCTCTTCTGAGTGGGAACCGAGTGAGGGGAGATGTCCCTTGAAGTTCTCAGGTTACCCTCTTGGCACGCGACCTCTGCCCCACGAGAGGGTCAGAGTCCCATATTCCTGGCCTGATTGATCCGTGGCAGAGTCCTGTCCTTCTAGCAGAAACCGGGTGGGCAAAGTGAGTGTTACGGGTTAATGAATATGTTCAAATAAAAAATGGCAGGCTGAAGTCCTAACCCCAGTACCCCAGTGTTGGCTGATTTGGAATAGGGTCTTGTCAGAGGCAATCAAGTCAAAATGAGGTCATTAGAATGGGTCCTCCTTCAATATGACTGGTGTCCCTCTAAAAAGGGGAAAGAGAACACAGAGACAGATGCCCACGGAGGAAAGTGGTGTGAAGATGCACCGGGAGAAACCCCATGGGACGGAACGGCAGCCCACGAGGCGGCTGCAGACCGTCGGATGCTGAGACGAGCTGAGGAAGGATTTCCCGGCAGGTCCCACGGAGACAGGAGGCCATGGACACTTTGACCCTGGACTTCCGCCTTCCAGAGTTGTAAGACCCTAGAGTGCTGTTCAGGTGTCGCTTCCATGGCACTTTGTCCTGGTGGCCCGAGGAAGCCCCACCCTCAGCCGAGAGTGCCCGACTCCCACCACCCGGGGCTGTGGCGACAGGAGATGCGGGGGGCCTGCTGCTTCTGGGGTGCAGCAAAGGAGACGAGGGAGAGGGCGCCTTATCTTCTGGACAGCGTCCACCAGGCAGGGCGTGGGGACGGAGCTTGCCTCTCACCAGGCTGGGCTTGGCGACAGGAGCGCAGTGTGGCCCCAACGCCAGACTCAGCTGCTGTCGCTGAGATTTAATGACCTTCAACATATCTTCCTCCGCTTGCTCTAAGCCCCTGGAGACTTCAAGTGGCTGGTGTTCGGGGTTTTTATCTGTTAAATGGCGTTTCCCTGGGGACGGGTCCACCATGCCCCTCACCAGTGTTCTGGAAAGGACTTTTGCAGATAGAACTGGATGGAGGAGCTTCAGCTCACAGAAGACCCCAGCACTCCGCCTCCCCCACCCGAGTATCAGAGTCCTCCCTTGCCTCTACCCACCCTCCGTTGCCGTGGGGACAATGGGCACCGAGATCCTCTCCTCTGTATGACAGCAGCGGGCCGAGGGCCGAGAGAAGTCCTGACCCTCGGCACTCGGCGGAGGACTGGGCACTGGTGGGACCTCGCGGGAAGCAGGTGGCCAATTCCAGGCAATGCAGGAGCATGGCGGGTCAAAGGGAGTCGGGAAGCAGGAATGGGGTGTCGCGGGGTTTCTCCACATAGGGACGGGGTAAGGGAGTGGGCGCTGGATTGGCAGCTCCAGCAGGGCCCCTGCCAGGTGTACATGGCCCACAGCTGATGCCCTTTAGCGATAGTTTATTCCCTCTTTCTTTCCCTCCAAAAGACACTGTTCCCGAGCCTGGCCCTCTGGGATTCAAAGGCTGATTGAACTCAGAGACAGGTGTAGAGACGGGGACCAGCCCTTCCCGCAGGCCCGCCAGCCTCGGGACCAGCATGTCCCAGACGTCCTCCAGGTCTTGCCAAGCGACTTGTCTCTGAGGGGGCCACCTCTCCCACCCCAGGGCCACTGCAGGCTCAGGGCGCCGTGTTGTAGACGCCATAGTTGTCCTTCTGGGTGACGTGCAGCTTCCAGGGGAAGAGGCGCTTCTGGGAGGGGAGGCCCTGGGCCTGCTTCACCATGAGCCGAACGTCCTCATCTGACAGCAGCCGAACCAGGTCCCCCTCGGCGTCCTGGTAGTTCAGGGCGATGTCCTCCCGCTGGAACTCCCGCCTGGATGGGACAGGTCAGGGCTAATCAGGGCCCCAGGAGAGAAGCCGCAGCCCTGGGCCTGAGCAGAGAGGCAGGGAGACTTCCTAGAGGGCTCTAATAGCCCGAGGAGGAAGGAGCGCCACACAGGTCTCGTCCTCGGGCAGAGCCCACCCCATTGTGCAGACGGGGAAACTGAGACTTAAAGGGGAGAAGGGTTTTCACAGTACATTGGAGGCCTGGGCTCACATGTCTCGCATGCAGCGCTAAAGTCTGAAGAGCCGTCACAAAGAGGGAGCGGGGTTTTGGTAGGCACAGGGCCGAACAGAGCAAGTCCCAGAGAGAGACGTGCATGGAGCTGTGGAGAACCTGGTGAGGAACGGAACCCACCCTCCCGGCCGGCCAGTGAAAATCAACCTGACCTCCCTCGGGGTAACTTGACCCAATGAGTCTGAGTCTGATTTGCAAATGCTGATCCCATAAAATGATCCCAAGAAAGTGATTGGACAGGTCATCAAACACGAGAACAGAGGTGGGCGTCACAACATGGTTTATAGCTGTCACAGAGGGGAGGTGACCTAAGCGGCCAATAAAAAGCTGTCCACAGAAACGCCTTGCTCAGGGTGCGCGGCTGGGAGTGGGAGGTGCACACGAGCTAAAGAAACCAGAATCCACGTGGAATAACGAAGTCAGGTGACGTCCAGGCCCTGCACCTTTTGGACATGACTGCGGGCGTTCCCTTCCGTAATGAGCAGGTCTTACTTTGATAGTAAGAAATGCAGCCCCCCGCTCACCGTTCCCTAAAACGACTACAGCCACGACCTGGGTCTTGGAAGGCCGTGAGCTCCCTGAGGTTAGGGTCAAATTCAAGGCTTCCAGTCAGAACTTGGTTGCACGTCTGGAGTCACGCTCTGTGTGACCTCAGTCCGGGCCCTTTGGCCTATGCAGTTCCTCCCGGCTCTGTCTCTCATGGAGAGGGGACCACCCGCCTTCGGGGCCCGACTGTGCTACGGCAGGAAGCTGGGATGACACGGAACACCGAGGTCCTCGGCAGGTGCCTCCCCTCCGTCCTCACCGCCAGGCGCCCCGGCCCTCACCTCATGAGCTCCAGCAGGTCTTTGAACAGGGGAGTGCTGTTGAGGTCCTCTTCCACAGCAATGTCCCTGAGGAGCAACAGGAGTGGGGCGTCAGGCTGGAAGGGGACGCGGGTGGGGCCGGGAACGGGCTGGACCTTGACATCTTGTTACAGCACGCGGCTCATCTGGAAGGGCGTGGGAGCCACAGCCGGCTTTGGAGGGGGAGGGACGCCATGGGAGTGTGGCGTGGGCTGGGTGGCCAGCAGGCGGGGGACGCCTCCCTCCCGCGGCCACGCACTTGATGGTGCTGATGGTGTCCTCGTAGTAGTAGCAGCGCAGCCAGTTGGTGGGGTCGTCCTCCTCGGGGAAGTCCTTGAGGATCCTCACGAAGGAGGCTGGGAAGATGCCTGTGACACCCCGGGATGTGCCCTGAGGAGGAGGAAGGGGCTGCTGGTCTGCCAAAGAGCCCCCCAGGCCCTCTAGGTGACAGCAGAGGGACAGGTCTGGGTCCCCTTATGCAGTGGGCAGGGGCTATGGCTTGGACCTGGAGTGTTCCCAGAGGCATAGGTGGGACAGCTTGTACCCCAGAGCAGCACTGTTGGGAGGTGGTGGAACCTTTAAGAGGCGGGGCCTAGGGGGAGGTCCTTGGACCATGGGGGTGTGGCCTTAAAGGGGGTGTGGCCTTAAAGGGCGGTGGGACCCTGACCCCTGCCTCCTGCTACTGTTCCAGGTGGTTTCCAGGCCCTGAGGCAAGGGGTTTGGCTGTCCCGAGCTCCAACCGTGATGAGCAACAGGGCCAAATGATGGCGGCCTGGGGGCCCCAAAACTATGAACCCAAACAAACCTCGTCTGTTTTATAAGCTGATTGTCTCGGGCATTTTATTCTAGTGACAGAAAACCAATGAACAGAGCGGAAAGTGAGGAAGCTCCCGAGCTGTCCCGCTGGACTCGCATTCTGGTTTTGGATTTCAGGTCAAGATCTGAATTTTCTGGAGAGATGATTCACCTCATTCATTCATTCAAAAAAGACTTCTGGAGTCCCTGCTCTGTGCGGGCTCTGGGCACTCAAGGGAGATACATCTGTGCCCTCCCTGGGAGCCCACCAGGGTGGTAGGTGACATTTGGGCAATCAGGTGAGCCACGTAGTGACAGATGGTGACAGGTGTAAAGGGAGAGGACAAGGGGCATGGAGGGGCCTGTCGGGGTCCCCTAGACACCCCGAGGAGCCAGAGGTCACTTCCCCAGCCCAGGCCCCTCCCCTGAGCGCCAGCCCAGGGCCAGCTGGTGCTTTGTGCCCTTTGTCGCTGGAGCTTCAGGACAAGTGGACAGAGACATGCTTCATGCGCCTGGCACAGACACACAGACGCACAGACGAGGGTCGAGTGACACCCTGCCTGCCCCTCCTGCAAGCTGAGGCCGCAGATGACCGCATCCTAACACGCAGGACTTTCTGGAAGGCAGGGGGTGAGAGAACGCTCCCTCCTGCAGAGCGGCCGAGCCGCTGGGATCCTGGGATGGAGCCTCCGCTGGGGGCAAAGGGAAACTGCCGAGTCCCCTGACGGTCACCACTTGCTCCTGTTCAGTGCTGGACGCCAGGGACCCTTCCTCCTCCCCTCCATGGGGCCAGGACCCCTGGGGCTGGCCCTAGCGCTTCTCAAGTGGGAGTGACTTTGTCCCAAGGAGCAAAAGTGGACCAGGGGCTTGTTGGGGGTGACTGGCCTCTATGGAGAGGCCCCGATGCACCACACAGGACGTCTCCCGCCAGGTCCCTGAGTCGGCAGTGCCACTGCTGAGGAAGTGCCTCTTCACGACGGAGCCGGGTAGGTCCCCTCACCAGCCCAGAGCAACCCACTCCTCCACCTCGGATCCAGGGCAAGTTCACGGCCCCAGAGCCTCCTGCTCCCCACACCCTTGTCCCCCGCGCCATGTCCTCACAGGCTCCCCAACCTTCTGGGGCCCCAGGCTCTTGCAGATGGCCTCTCTTCCCCGAGACTCCCTGGACCTCCTCCAGCTCTTCCTCTGCCCAGCACACCTAAAATGACCAGCTCCGTCCTGACCTCCAGCTCTACTGTGTCCTCACCTCCTAACCTCCATCCTCCTTCTCACCTCCAACTTCATCTTCTAACCTCCATCTTCCTTCCTTCCTCACCTCCAACCTTACCTCCATCCTAGCCTCCATCCTCACCTCCATCCTAGCCTCCGACCTCACCTACATTCTCACCTCCATCCTCCCCCAGCCTTGCCTCCAGTCTCACCTCTAGCCAGTCTTTGTTGACCCTACTGAGAAGGAAGATCACGTCTCCAGCTTTAAAGTTCAGCTCCAGTTTGCTGTTCCCGGTGAAGTCGAACACGGCCTGTGCAGAAGCGTGGGAAGGACAGACATTCATTGAGCATCTACTGAAGTGCCGTACGCGCTTTGGCCTCCTGTTTTACAGATGAGGAAACTGAGGCTCGGGCAGGATGCTGAGGCCACCGTTTGTTAGTGGAGGGGCGGGGATGAGAGCCCAGGTCTCCCTGACCCCACATCAGGCACTCCTCCCAAAGCTGGTGGGATGCAGCGAGGGGAAAGGCCCGAACTCTCCAGACAGCCTCCTTCCTGGCCTCCCGGGCCTCGCCGAGAGCTGCAGGCTCCCTACCCCAGGGCTCTGCCCTCACTGGTTTGGAAGTGCCACCTGTGGCTTCGAGCACCGGGAGGACAGGACTTTGTCTGAGTGCTGGCCCCACAGAGGCCAGGAGGAGCCCTGGAGTGGCAGGTGGAGGGACGCCCTCTCCGCTGCCTGTGCCTGCTGGTCACTTCCCGCCCCTGCTGGGCTGGGTGCCCGTCTGAGGCTGAGGCGCGGCCCCTCCCTTCCCGCAGTGCCCAGACACCTCCCAGACCCACGGTGCTGCGGCCCCGAGGTGGACTGCGGTACCTCTGCCCGCGGAGCCTCCGTGCGGTCCAAGCTGGGGCCTGTCGGGGACACGCTCTTGCTGTGGAGAGAAGCGGGGCCGTCAGCCTCCCGACCCCCCCAGGGCCCAGCTCCTGCCTCTGCGCTCAGGGGACTCCTGGTGAGGACCAGGGCGGCTGGAGGGGCAGGACCACAGCGCAGCTGCCCCTGGTCCTCGGCCAGCGACCGCCTTCCTTCTCACCAGCCTGGGGTGACTGTGGACCAGGAGGCACAGAGGGGTGGCCGCCCACGCTCTGCGCCTTTCCCTTGTGTTCTGAGGGAGATTTCTCAGCAGAGGAGACCCAGGCTGGGAGAGGGGGCCACGGCTGCCTGGGGCACAGCTGGAACTCAGAGCCCCCTGCCTGGGTGACAGGGGAGCGCCAGGCGTGGGGGAAGGGGGCACTTGGGGCGCTGGCCGGAGAAGGGGGTGCTGCAGACAGGGCAGGGGCTCGGGACCGCCTGGCTTGGGGAGCCCAGGACTATTCCAGCCGCTTCTGGCTGGGCGCTTATTTTCCGCCTAGGAAGCTCGGGAAGGGACAGGCGGCTCTTTGGAATTAGGAGCAACGACAGTGGCCGGCCAGCCAGCGGCTGTAACCACCAAGGTTGGGCGGGAGGGCAAGTCTGCATGAGTGACTCTCCACGTCCCTCCTCCTGCCCGCAGGCACCCAGAGCTCTGAGCGGCCTCCGGAGTCGCTGTGCACAGAATCCTCCTGGGTCAACGCCCCGGGCCCGCGTCCCACTTCGCCGTCACCCACGCCAGCACACGCGTCCTGCGGTCCTCAGCTGGACCCCTCTGATAAGGAGGAGCGCCCGGCAGAGCTGGGCTGGTTCCTTCGCTCCTCTTCCAGCCCGCGGAGCTGCCCCAGCCACTCACACTTTGCGAGTGCGCGGCCGGAGCCGGCGCAGCGCCTGAGGCACCTGCTCCGCGTCATAGGCCGACTGGTAGAAGAAGATCCTGACGTCGGGGTCCATCAGCACCCAGACAGGCAGGCTGAGGAGGTTCTGCAGGGGAGGTGGGACAGGGTGGCGGTCAGCAGAAAGGCCTGCAGGTCCGGCTTCATCCCGCCCCAGACCTCAGCCCCTCTCTAGCGACGCAGCCCAGGCTGAAGGTGACACGGCACACGCTTTGCTCCTGGGGACCCCTGGCGTGAGACAAGCTCATCTGGAAATAGCTACAGGCCTCCAGAAACAGCACTCTCAGTGGCAACAGGTGACTGTTTCAGGCACTGAGCTGAGTGCATGTGTGTCCATCTCACAGTACCTGTGAGTTAGGATCAGAGAGGGAAAAGACCTGCCCAGGGCCACACAGCCTAGCAGGTGACAGAGCTGGGGCACCCAGAGCCATCTGCTGCTAAAACCCACCCCTTAGCTCAAGATGAGGCCAGATAGGGTGTGTTCGCCAAATAACCCCAATTAACAGCAGCTGTGGAGAAGTCGCAGTGAACTGAGCTTTCCTAACCCCTATTTAACAATGGAACGAGCGCAGGATGCTATTGCCATTGCGAGGGGTCCTGCCCTGAAGATGGCTGGTCTCCAGGAACCCGATCAGACACAGCGGCAGAGAGAGGCTCCTCTGGGCCACTGGGAGTCCCAGCTCCCCAGGGCCTCCCTCCAGAGCCTCCTCCCTCCTCCAGCACAGGGGGAGGGGCAGCCTCCAGCACCAGAAGGAGCAGCCGTCTCGGCACCCCCTTGAGGGGAGATGCCTCCCCGGCAGAGCCCGGGTTCTCTCCGCCTCTCCTTGGCTCAGAGCCCAGGGTTCCTGCAGCCTCTGGCCTGGCCTCCTCCTCCGCCCTCCTCCGCCCGCCCCTGCTGCTCCCTCCTGGCCCTTCGCGCTCTGGAGAGCTTGCCGCCGACAGCAGCTTCCATCCTTTTCTCAATGGATCCCGGCTGCGCTCCGGGAGGCCCGAGCGATGGAGGTGAGAGAACCGAGGCCTCTCGGAGACGGTGGTCGACTCGCCCAAGTCACCCAACAGTCAGCGTCAGAGCCCAGATGAAGCCTCCGGGTTCAGGGCTCTCGGGCTGTGAGGTCACCGGGCTGTGACGGGGACTTCCCTCTCCAGCTTCCCGCGGCCTGCGCGCCTCTGGTGACCCGGTGTCGCCACCTCCTGGGGAGATGGGTCCTCTCCTCGTGGCTCTGCCGGGGAGGGGGAGTCCTTCCCTGACTGCCGCGGCCTCTCCTTCAGGATGCTCCTTCCTGTGTCCCCTCTCATCAGGATGCCAACGGCTACAGGTGGCACCTCCCCGCGGACAGCCAGCCAGGATGGCGGGAGAGTCCACATGCAGCGTGTGGTCGGGTGCCGGCCTGTGTCAGCCCTGGGACCTCCTCTAGGTCTGCCAGTGGGTGGCCTGGTTGTCATTCCCCGTGACGCGGGCATTGCGTGTGGCCTCCGTGTGGCTTCACAGTCCACCTGCGGGCTTTCCCGCGGGGCACCTCGGGACGGGGGCTGACCCTCCACCCTGAACGCTGACATAGGCGCAGGCAACCCCAGTGGGCCTGGAGCGCGCCAGAGACCTGTCTGCTCCCAGCGCGGCTCTCGCACCTTCTCCGTGGCCCCCGCCCAGGCCCTGGAGCCCTGAGGGCTCATCCTGCCTCTCTCCCCAGGTCAGGCCTTCAGGACCTCAGAGGCCTGTTCCCAAAGCCACACCGGGCGGTCCCCGCGCCCAACCACCATGCCCTCCCATGCACCGAGGTGGCACAGCCTGCGCCCAACCCCCGTGCCCTCCCATGCACCGAGGTGGCACAGCCCGCGGTACCTTCATGTAGGCATTGAGGGCGGGGATGCGCATCTCGGCGATCTCCTGCTTCACACCCATGTAGACTTTCACTGTGGAGAAGGCAGAGCCATCCTGGGAGCCTGGCACGGCACGTGGCCTGGGCAGGGGCTGCCCTGAGGCCAGGAAGCAGCCAGAGTCCTGGGCTTGGAGCTCTCCCATGGCACCCGGAGCCTGGGCGACCACGCTGACACGATCGTCCTGCTGCCCTTCATGTTTCCACCTGCTCACACACACGCACACACACACGCACAAGAACACACACACACATACACACATGCACAAGAACACATGCGCACACACGCACACAGCACAGGCACACACACATACACACATGCACAAGAACACACGCACACACATACACACATGCACAAGAACACACGCACGCACGGGCACACACATACACACATGCACAAGAACACATGCACGCACATGCATACATCCACACACGCATGTATGCACACACATAACATGCACACACATACACAATGCACACATGTGTGCACACACATGCATGCACACACAAGCACACACAAGTGCACACACAGACTTACACACACATACGCACACACATGCACCCTTCTCAACTCCAGGAGAACAGGCTTTGCTCTGCTCCCGGCCGTAGCCCCATCGCCGAGGCAGCGGTCCTCAGCCCTGGGGGCACCACGAGTCCCCAGGGGCTTCTACACATATCGTTATGCCCGACTTCCTCCAGAAAAGGAACTGGAATTCTGGGGTGGGACTTCCCTGGCATTAGATTCTCTAGACCTCTCAAGGTGCCACCTTCCCGTGTGCCAAGGTGCCAAGGTGCCAAGGTCAAGCCATCCACCAGATCCTGAATCGCACCCCAACAGACGAGTCTCTCTGGGTCATGAGTCAGTCCTCAGAGGAGGGCAGGTGTTCTGGGGAAGGGCAGGCGGGTGACGGACAGCTCGGAGACACTGTCCTCTCCAGGAGCCTGTGGGGACCCGGGGAGCCAGGAGGCAGGCGTGGCACCGTCTGGCTCTCGGGCACCATGACGGAGGCTGGAGAGCTGTAGGCGAAGTCCCAGGGAGACTCAGAGGGTGGCCACCGGGGCGGACCGGCAGCCTCTGTGCCCGGAGGGGCTCCCCGGCTAGACCAGGGGCTTTCGCCTCACTGCCAGAGGAGCCGGGGTCGCCGCCGGGCCTGGGCCTGGCTGAGCAGGCAGCCAGCCTACCTGGGAGCGTGGGCAGGCTGCAGGTGAACCGGCTGGTCTTACTCTCTGGCCCGAACCGCTCCTCCAGCTTGCTCTGCAAGGCATAGAACTGGCGGTAGCGGCGGTAGATGAGGTACTTGGAACCTCCTTTTGTCTTCACCTCGATGACAAAAACCTAAGGACAGAGGCCGGGGAAGGCTTTGAGGTCAGGAAAAGAAGCCAAGAGGCAGAGGGTGGAGGCTCAGAGGGTGGAGGCTCAAAGGGTGGAGGCTCAGAGGGTGGAGGCTCAGAGGGTGGAGGCTCAGAGGCCCTGGGGAGACAGCAGGTTCTCTCGGCCTCAGGGTGACATTGGATGACTAGCTCTTCACTGGAGCTGTCCCCTGGGCTGGGGCAAACCCAGACTCTACCCACTAGATGCCAGTAGCAGCCCTGCCCGAAAAGAAGTAAGAGTCAAAATATCTCAGGGTGTTGCCAATGTCCCCCAAGGGGCAGAGTGGCCCTGCTGAGGATCACTGAGCAGCCAAGGGATGGAAGTGGGAGGTCCAGAGGTCAGAGAGCAAAGGTTCAGAGGCCAGAGGGCGAAGGGCCGGGCTCTCTTACGAAGTGGCTGGTGAAGCCCCTCTTCTCCTCGATGTCGGCGATGTTGGCTGAGATGGCCACGTCCTCGGGCAGCTGCTCAAAGTCACTGAGGGCGGCCAGAGAAAGGACCCTGGTTATCACGCCGCCGTGTCCCAGGCCTGCGGGCGTGAGGCAGGGCACGGAGCAGGCTGTGCCCCGCTGCCCGTGCCTGGCCGGTCGCCGGGCTGGGCATTCGGAGGTGCAGAGCTGGCCTTGGGCATGAGGGGGCCGGAGGGGACCAGGTGTGGCCAGCCGGACGCAGCCCAACAGACTGCTCTGCGAGTGAGCGTGGCGGCCTCCTCCACCGGCCCTGCTAGGCCTGGGTCCAGGGCAGACGGTCAGCCCCAGACAGAGAACCGCAGGGCCTGCTGAGGTGTGGATGCCGAGTGTCCCCAAGGTCCCTGTGTAAAGGCTCGGTCCCCAGGCTGGCACTGCTGGGGTGCTGTGCACCTTAGCTTGGCCCACGGGCGATCCCAGGACACCAGGCGGGCCGTGCCCTCCAAGTGGACGGTGGGCCCTGCTGGTCCCTCCTCTGCTTCGCTCCTGACCTAAGTGGTTTGCTCTGCCTGGGCTCCCGGGGGCCCGAGCAGTGGGCGCCCAGCCTTGGAAGAGGACCTCCAGAACCGTGAGCCAAAATCAGCCTTTTGGTTTTGTCTGTGGATGGCTCCGGGGATTTCGTGAGAGTAAAGCACAAAGGGGACAAATACAGAATCCCATAGAGAGAAGGACTAGCCATGCCGAGCTCGGGAAGTCCACAAAGAGCAGGTGACATTTGAGCCAGGTCTAGACGGTCACGTAGGAAGCCACCGGAGGGCACCGGGAAGGGTGTGCCAGGCGGTGGAACAGCCTGCACGAAGGCTCTGAGGCGGAGAAGGGGCCGGATCTGGTGTGGGCGGAACCTGGTGTGTCTGAGACCCAGGAGGCAGGTGAGGGTCCCCGTGCTGGGGGGGAACCCCAACGAGCAACAAAAGGGAGTCACGCAGGGCTTCAGAAGAAAGTCAAGCACAGGCGACCCCGGCTTCGGGACCGCGGCTCAGGCCCGGAGTGGAGAGGCTCAGAGGGGCTAAGGGGGGAGTCCTGCTGGGAGTTCCTGAAGGGCCCAACAGACAGATGATACGGGCCTGAGCCGTCAGCAGGGACAGGAGCAGGGGACACCAGGGACCCCACCCTTGGCAGACACTGCTAGCATTTGCTGTGTCCCCGACTTCTTCCTGGCCAACCAATATCCCTTCATTCAGAGTGGCAGTGTGCCTGTCCCCAAGGTGACAGATCATGATTGATCTGAGCTGAACAGCGGGACCCTGCTCCTGTTTCCCAGCTCCCTTGTAACTCAGCGCTGCCAGGTGACCAGTTCTGGCCAATGAGATCTAAGAGAAAATCTATTTTGGGAGCCTCTGGAGAGGGTTTGCTTTCCTGGTCTGGAGGCGTGGACCAGGTCTCTTCCCTTGAAAGCAACCATGAAAGCAAGTGTGATGTCTGGATCTGCAGCAGCCACAAGGCATCTGTGAGGCAAAACCAGGAGAAAACAAAAACATCTCTGGATTGCTGGTTCTGAAGCCACTGAGCTGGGGACCCAGCTCTGGCCTGCCTCTGCGCCTCCTTGTTATCTGAAAAAGCTAACCCTGGTCATTGTTTAAGCCACCGTCAGTTCCTCTTTTCCCTGGGGCCTCATTCCCAAGCTGTGAGTTGCTCTTCAGTTATGACTAGCGGGGTTTGGGCCCTGTTGGAGGAGAAGGAAAAATCAGCACCAGAGTGATGCCATTCTGAGTGGGGAGGGAAGAGGGCCCGGTCGGTGGGCTCAGTTTGGGGCAGGCTTCCCCGGGGCCCTCGGGCTCCTGGCCAACCCAGCGGGAGGCTGGGGCGCAGATCCGGAGCTAACCCAGGGGCTCAGCTCCAGGGGCAGAAGCAGCCAGCGTCTCCTGTGCCCTGTGCTTCCGACCCCCGGGAAGAGCCGTGGGTGAGCAGGAGAGTGGACGGCGACACGGAGAGAGGAAGCTCGCCCAGAGTGGGCGGACACCCCCGGGCACCGTCGCCAAACCCTGTCACTTGTCAACAGATGAGGGAAGGAGAAGCCAGCCGTGAGCGGGGAGGGGCTGCCTCGTCCAAGGCTCGCGGGTGTCGGGACTAACCTGTCCCTGCCAGTCCCCGGGGCCTGGTCCTCCCAGGGTGGGGGCGGCTTCAGAACCCAGGAGCTGCCACCGCGAGTGACTCTGGGTGCAGTCCCGGCTCCAGTCCCCGGCTCCAGGGTCTCTGGCCGCTGGGTCACCACCCTTGCCCACACGGACAGCCTGGGGAGGAGCTGCCCACCTGCCCCGGGGCCCCTGCGTTTCATCCGCAGTAAGCCAGGGGTGGGGCCAGAAGGAACTGGAAGGGCAGGTTGGGCAAGACCCCTCCAGCCCCCGCTTCCTGAGTGGGCACTGGGCACGGGCCCTCCTCCGAGCACGCGTGAGGCAGAGAGGCTAACTAACTGCCCAAGCAGGCTGGCTCCAGAATATTCTCTCCATCCTTCAGAGCCTCCCAGCAGCTTGCCTCAGGAACGCAGAGGAACCCCGACCTCTCCCCGGCTTCAGGACATTCCACGCAGCGCTGGCTCTAGGGCAGACACTGGTGTGGACACGTTAGGACGTGGCCTCGGCTCCTTGGACCTCACAGCTTCCAGGGGGAAGCCGGCCTCGCACAGGCCGAGGGTGTTTGGGAGGTTTTCCCCAACGGGCAGCGCCAGGGACGGCAAAGAGGAGTTGGCAGGAAAGGCCCTTCGGGACCTTCAGGGATGGCACGTGCAAAGGCCCGAAGCCACACAAGAGTGGAAGGAATGCAGGGAAGTGGGCGTGGCTGAGCACAGGCAGGGCGCACTGAGTGGCAGGTGCCACTCACCAGGACTTCCTGCCTCGGCTTTCCCCGGGGATGGAGGCGGGAGAAGCAGGTCAAGCAGGCAGACACACAGCAGAGGGGTTGAGGCTCAGGGCCAGGCCTGCAAAGACGAAGGCCAAATTCCCCCGTGGCCACTGCCAGCGGGGACCGTGGAAAGGGCCTCACTGCGCTCTGGCCTCATCCACGCTGCTGTAAAACGGCAGCTGAAGCACTTATGTCTTCAGATGGTCACGAGGTTCCACCTCTAACAAGCACGACCGAAGGTCCCCACGAGGGCAGGACTGTGCCCACGACACTTCCTCAGTGTGCAGGACGGCACCAGGCACTTAGTGGGTGCTCCACACACAGCTGCGACCGCCATCTGCTTTAGCAAGGCATGCAAGGCCTGGCTGCCTCCAGGGACAGTCAGGAGGCTCTGCATGGGGAGAGGCCGCGGGCACAGAGAATCCAGCTGGAAGCTTCTCTGGAGTGACCGTTCCCTCGGGGACCACACCCAGGTTGGCGGGGCCAGGACGCTGGGGCTCGGTGCACAGAGGGCTCTTCCTATGAAGCCCACTTTGAGCCTGGACGGGGAGGCCGAGGGCGGGAAGGGCCGGGGTGGGCCCCTAGCTCAGGTTCCCGGCACAAACAACTGCTCACACACTGCTGGCAGGACCAAGGCCCCAGTGGCCGCTGCAGCCACCCCGTCACCTGGCCTGAGTCAAGAGCGTCCCGCCAGGCAGACCTGCCCTCTTGGGTGTCCTCTGCCTTGGCCGCAAGCAGAGCGTGCCTGACCCACTCTCAGGAGCAGCTGTGGAGGAGCGGAGGCCAGCAGGAGCGGAGGCCAGCGGCCCCAGGACCTGGCTACTCGGCCCGGTGGGGGGATGAGGGGCAACCCCCCCACCGAGGGTCGAAGGCGTCTGCAATGGGGACAGAATGGGAGAGAGGAGCAAGCCCTGCTGGCCAGCCCTGACCTCACCTCCTAAACTCCCAAGAAGCAGGAAGTGGCCAAGTCTCAAGCTGCCGCAGCTTCCGGAAGATTCCGGGGCACGTCAGGCCAGCCTCCGTGAGCACTTGTGGGCGAGGCGCCGGGGGCTGGGCCGAAGGCCGATGTCAGCAGGCCCCCAGCGCCACCCTCAAGGGCCACGGAAGGCCGCTGTGACCCCCCCACCAGGCACCTGCTCCGGGTGCCGTCCCTGTCCCCCACACGTGGATATGCTCACTTTCAGACCTTTGACCTTGGGAAATTCCACTGCAGGTTCCCTCCCAGCGCCCAGGCTCCACCCTGGGCCCACCTCAGCCGCCCTCCCGCTGGCCATGCTTGAGGACTAACACGGGCACCTGCTCCCCACGTCACTGCCGTACCCAACCAGGCACAAGCCGAGCTGTGTCCTCAGGCCCCACAGCTGGAAGCTACTGAGGAAGCCTTCAGCAAGAGCCTGCTGGGCGAGCTCTGGGCCCGGGAAGGCCCGCTCCACGGCCTCGCCCCGACGCTCAGCTCTCCGTGCCCCTAGTGGGTCCTCTGTCCTCCCGAGGCCTCGGTTTTCCCATCCGTGCAATGGCAGCGTTGGACTGGAGGCTCTGGGAATTTCCGTTCAGTCTCCATTCAGTAATTCCCTCCGCAACCTGTACTGAGCACTCAGGACCCTAGGGATCCAGGAGTGGCCAAAACAGAGCCCCCAGAAAAGTCACAGAGCTTGCTTCTAATGGGGAAGCCAGTGGAAAAGACAGTCACCGAGGGGCTGGGCTGTGGCTCGGTGGTGGAGCGCTTGCCAGGCGTGTGAGGCACTGGGTTTGATCCTCAGCTCTGAGTATAAATAAATGAATAAAATAAAGGTCTATCGACATCTAATGAAATTTCTTAAAATATGATAAATGAGATCTGGTGTCATGCCAGCTACGCAAGTACCAGGCAGAGAAAGGAAACAAAGCAAGGGCCCGAGAAGGAAGAGGTAGGGTAGTCCCGGAAAGCTGCTCGTAGGAGGCGGCGTCTGAGCCGAGCCCTGAGGAGGAGGAGAACGAGGAGGGGCCCATTTGAGCAGCAGATGGGAGAGGCGTCACTGACCACCAGGCAGGGGAAAGCACCCTAGACGACAGAGCAAGACGTCTGAGCCCCCAGACTCTGCGTCCACTTGGTGTGTGACCCCAGGTGACAGGTTCCCCTCTGAGTCATAGAGTTCCCGTGGCGTCTGAGGGCGGCGGCCACCGGCGAAGGTTCCTGAAAGCCGATCCCAGAGCCTCGCTTCTGCGAATGCAGGCTTTGACTCGCCCAGCCCCTCTGCGCTAAGGAGGCCGAGGGACTCCCGCACTCACCTCTCGGCCCGCAGCGGCTGGGCCAGGGCCATGGTGGTGGGCGCTCGGGGACCAGGCGGAGACGGGTCCCTCCAGCCCGGGCCGGCCGAGCTCACCCCTCGCTTCCTCAGCTTCCCTACCTCGGGCGTGACCTGTGCTCCTGGAGGCCCCGCCCTGCTCGCTGGACCCCGAGGAGCCCCTCCTCTGCCTCTGGGGCTGGAGCCGCAGGCCGCCTGCACTTCCTGTTCCCCTTCTCAGCTGCACAGCCACTGGGGAAGTCCCCTCCTTGGGCACCCGTCTTCCTGATGCCGCCCCTGGTGCCAAGCCTCAGCTGGGCATGAGAAAGCCACTGGTTTAGCCACAGGGGGTCTGTAAACTTGGGGATCCCTTGTCACCCTCTGGCCCCTCAGATCTAACCTCCCTCCCTCTCCCCCAGGCCCGGAAGGCGAACTTCCACCTTGCCTGTCAATCCTCAGGCCCTGTCCAAAGGCCGCCTCCTCCAGGAAGCCTCCCCGGCTCCGCAGTCCCGTCCTGCTGGAGTGGGTAGTTGGTTTACGCCCCCTTCTTCCCTCACCCTGGTGTGTCCTGCCCTCACCCGGGACCCCGGGCCCAACCAGTCCTCAGGGCAGGGTTCCCGCCACAGGCCTGAGGGTGCCCTGTCTGCTCCGGCTCTTCCCCAGCTCTACCCTGGGCTCTGGAGAAAGTCGACACTCCTACCCTGCTGGCCTCAGAATCCCCCAGTCCAGGAGGACGCCCCAACCTCCTCCCCCAGCCTCCCCTCTCTGGAGTGCTCAGGAGCTCTGATTCTCAGGGCCCGGTGCCGCTGTCCCCTCTGCTGGAAAGCTCTCCTCCTGCCTCCTCAGGTCCCGGCTGGGAGGTTGCCCTTTGCTCTCCCCTACCCGTCACCCCGCCGGGCCCCTCGGTGTTGGTTCTCCCTACGGTCCCTATGCCTGGCCGCAGAGCATTTGGAACCCTCGGAACTCCTCGCCTGCTGTGCCTGTGGTGTGCCCAGCGCCTTCCTGGTTAGCTCAGCACGGGGCTCCCTGCAGGCGCCAGGCCAGCACCCGGCCAGTGAACGCGCTGCCTCCGCAGCCCCCACACGCAGGGCTGTTGGATCCTGCGGGGCTCTCCAGGAAGTCCACGCTGGAAAGAGGCCAGCCCCCAGGACTGTCTGTCCCACGCCCTCACCAGCCACGCCTGCGGGCACACGGAGAAGGAAGACCGCAAGGGGAAACGGTGCGGCGGGGCCTAGGTCCACGGGCAGCCCTGGATCGCCCAACAGGCCTTGCCCACAGGAGCCTGGGCTGGTCTCGAGCCGCATTAGGACCCTGGACTTGAACAGGGATCTGCGGGGACGGAGGTGGCCCAGTGGAGCCTGAGCCGTGGCAGATCTATCACATCCAAAGGGCCTGGGGCAGGAGCTTTTCCAAGGGTCACCAGGGCTTCTGGCTCCAAGAAGGGAGGGCTCCTGGCAACTCGGGCACCTCCCTCAGCTATCTCTGCCCCCTGCCGCCACCCAAGGGAACTTATGCCCCCAAAAGAGTCCAGGGTGGAGCCGGAGTCTCAGGGTAGGAGCTGCCCTGGGCCCACCACTGTCCAGGGAGGACCACCTCCCTCCCTCCAGCCAAGCCAGAGCCCTGGGCCCCTCTGAGACCCGTCCTCCCTCATGGACTCCTGGGGAGGCAGAGAAAAATGGAGAAAGTCAGAGGAGAGGACAAGACGAGGATGAAGAGAGATCCTCAAGCAGTAGCTGTTTATTGAACAAGGCATTTGGGCTATGGAGACAAATCCGCAGGGAGGAAGGGGCCACCTGCCCTGCCCAGGCACAGGCAATGCTGAGAGTGTGTCCTGGGTACTTCAAACACTCACATCCCAGCTCAAAACCAAGTGCGATTTGCAGGTTCTAAGAGAGGGGACAGGAACTTGCTCCAATAGGGGGGTGGGTGGCCCACACAGCCCGTGAGAGTGGACATGGCCGTCGGGGCTGAGATTTCAAAGCCTGGTCTGGGACCAGGTCCAGGCCTAGCAACAGGCCAAACGTGAGGTCCCAGTGGCAAGTCGAGTGTCGGAACCGATCATGGGAACAGAGCTTCTCAGCTGTCCACACGGGGTACCTGGGAAGTTGAGGCACTGCCCGGTCGTGGAAGGAACAAGGACGCCGGAGTCTCACTAGCGTGAGGTCCAGAGACAAGCTCCCCGAAATGACCCGGCCAGGGGCTGTCCCCGAGGGGGCAGACCACACCGCCAATCAACACAGAATGCCAGTCCCAAGGAGGGCGGCCCACAGGCTCGGCGGACGGAGAGCTCGCACCAGGCTGGAAACAACACAGGAGGCCTCTGACCCAGGCCCGTCCCGGGCTCCCGGCCGGCCTGCCGCACGGCGGACAGAGCGGTCGCAGAACAGGCCGACCGGGCGGTGTCTGTGTGGACCTAGAGGTGGAAGCACCTGGCCAGGATGGAGCATTGAGGGCGTCGGCCAAGAGCGGCCCCAGGAAGACAGGAAGCGACAAGGCCGTCTCAGAAGGAAGTGGGGCCCAGCACGGGCACGTGCTCGTGAGAGCCGTGTGGGTCCCACGTGCGGCTGACCACACGTCTGTGCACACGCGCACGTACAAGAGGCCAGGGTGTTTGCGTTGTGTCCAGAAAAGACCCCCAGCGTGCAGAGCGAGCGACCGTGGGCGGAGAGCATCTTTCCTGCTGGCCTCTCAGTTGGGGGCATGGTGACCGTAGACACCGGCGCAGGGGTGTCCTGTCCTTGGCCAGCCAGTGCACCTGCTTTGAATCCCGAGTCACCCCCTAATCAGTGGTGTCCTAGTAAGAAGTAACGGGAGGGTCGCGTGCAGTGTGCCTCGACGCTTGGAAATTTCCCGTGTGTGTTTCGGGCAGGAGGATCCCAGGCTCACGTTCCCAGGCTCCCTGGTCCTGCCTCCTCACGCTCAGCTCCAGCGTCCCCCAAAACCTCCTGCGGTCCTGACTCAGCCACCAGGAGGCCTCCTCTGTGGCAGGGGACGTGGGTGTCCAGGAAAGGGCCCAGCCCTCGGGGGCCAGCCCCGCCCCTCCTCCACTCTTCTGTCCCTGTCCGTGGTTATGCTGAATACGGGTATTTCTCTGGCTCCGCACACCCAGAACACGGTTGCTAATTTTATGCCCGAGCTCTGATACGGTGTAATTTGAGGCCAGACACGCGGTCAGCAGTGGGCTGGCATCCTGCTGCCGTGGGCTCCCGGGTCTCCTCCACTTCTGTCTCCACCCTGGGTTCCCGCCGCGGACGCTGCAGGGGGAGCCAGACTTTGCACATTGCACAAGCAAGTATTTCCCCAGCCCTGGTGGGCAGGTACAGGACATGCCTGATGTGACCTCTCCAGAATGGAGACCTGGCTTTGAGCCCTCCACTCCCCACAGCTCAAGAGCAAACCAACAAGCCATTCGGTGGTGGACATCGGTAGTCCAGAGGCCACATTTTTCTGGTAGAAGAAAGCCCCTGGACACTGGCCTTCCGCCGGTCTCCTCCAGAGCACACCCAAAACCACTGGCTGTTTTTTTTTTATGAAGCAGAAGTGAGGAGGGGGAGGAAAGTCACAAGTGTCATCAGAGGCAGGGGACAGTCAAGCCTTGGCCTGGGGTCCATTCATGATCGCCTCTCCAGGTTGGGGGCCCCAGAGCTGAGAGGGGAGCGGATGTGGGGAAGGCAAGACGCACAGGCCCCCCGCCCTTGCTCCGGCGGGTTCCCGGTACACAGCTGAGAGCCAGCCTGAACCGGGGAGACCGGAAAGCCACCTCGGAGCCGCCAGTGGTCCGGGCTCCGAGCCCCAGCAGCAGGAGCGGGGAGGCCCCGGGAGCTCATCTTGGACAAGCAGATGCCACCCGTGTCAGCTGCCCTCCTGGGGAACAGAAGGAAGATCCCTGATGACATGGAGCAAGATTCCTAGGGATTCCTCACGCTCCGCGTTCCCCAATCCTGACCCACATGTGTCTCCCTGCGTAATTTATGAGGGAAGCTTCGCTGGACCTCGTCCCTGAGCCACGAATAGCCATCCCTGGCAGGTCCCTGGGTGTCTGCGGACGGGGAGGGCAGGGTGGGGGCCCCGTCCAGCAGGCTCCCTAAAGGCGGTCTGCCTGCCCGTCTCTGAGGCCGCGCCGGTCTGGGGCTCCCACGCGCTGGCTCCGTCATGGTCGGCTGTGACAGCCCTTGGACCATGAGTTTCCCTGCTCATTTTCTTAAATGCCTGCCCCATAGGATCACTATGTTAACCATGTATATTCAGCATGTATTATGCACCTACTGTGTGCAGGACACCCACTACAGGCCAGCCTTAAATGCATCTTGTGATCTAAACCGACTCAAGGTTTAGTAAGGCTACAAATGCCAGTACCCAACCAATATCAGCACAATGCCAGGCACACAGTAGGTGGTCAGCAATCATGGATGTTCCTGTTATTCTCAATGCTAATCTCCTTGCTATGAGTCGACCCTTCTCTATCTCCGCTGCACACCTTGCTCCTATCACACAACTTATCACATTGAGTTTTCATTTCTCACCTGTCATCCCGGATCACCTGACACCAGTGTCATGACGTCCATTTCAATTGTGGAACCGGCTTAGCAGTGATCGAAATGTTGACGGAGAGAGACCACCAGGGGGCGGGCGACTCAGCAGCAGGGCTACTTCTCTTCAGCGCCACCTAGAGGACACATGTCATAAGTGCAATGAAAGGATCCATTCGTCAAGATTCGGAGAGCAGGGGGTAGGAAGAAGGTGCTCAGGGCTACAGATCCGGACTTTCCTATCTGTTGATCATAAATACCATGATGGCCAAGAAGCACTGAGAGTTACTTGAGTCACCACCTGACACCACAGAGTTGCAGGGCGGCATTATGTTGCAAAGCCCTTGAAACAGTGCCTGACCCCGGGTCCGCTTGGTCCACCTTGGCTTTGATTGCTATCTAACCCTCACACTGATGCCCATAAAATGGGTAGTACTCTTATCTTTGGATCTGAGGGAATCCGGCTCTGTTGGATCAGGAGACTAAACCAAAGCCACTGACTCGGTGAGTAGCCAGAAAGATTTAGAGCTCCCGGAGCCACGCCAGCTCCAGCTCATTCACTCACTCAATTCACAAGCAGGCGTCTACACCCACTGCACAGCCAACAAAGGCGTCTACACCCACTCTGCAGCCAACAAAAGAATCTAAAGATAAGTCCCCCACACCAGGCCCTCCAGCAGCGCCCTCCACTACTGAGGTACACAAATGAGCACACGGGTACAACACGGGCACTCACGCAGACACACGTGGATGTGTGTACTTGCATGCACACATTCACACACACTCGTGTATGCTCATAGGTCCTTGCACACGTGTATACGCACGCACAGAGCCAAGTACAACATGGCGAAAAACTAGAGATACATGTTTAGCATCCAGCTTCCTGGATTTCATCTCCACTGCAACCCCCAGGGGCTTCCAGTTCACATCTGCACAGGGGCCCGGCAGGTCGGCTCAGTCTGAGATGGAACCCAGGGCGGGAAGGAAGGCAAGGGGAAAGCCCGCGGCCTGGGGTCTGTTCCCAGCGCCATCACCTGCTGGCACAGAGTCCAAGGTGTGCGAGGATCTTCTGTTGAACTTGACCTTCTGGTTGTCCCGAGGGACATTGGTCAAGGTTGTGGGTAGGACTTGCTTCCTGGCCGTTGGCTGTCTGGATTTGCAGCCACACATGGTGGGAGTCGTGGTGCACGGGCCTCTCTGTGCTGCACTCTGGGCCACGTTCGTGCTGGGAGGGTGAGCAGGGCAAACGGGCTTGCAGGCCAGGTGGCGCTCTGGATTTCATCCAGAAGAAAACAGACCACTGGTGAGTTTCAAGTAAGAATGACGTCCTTGGATTTAGGTTTTAGCAGACCCCTTGGTCTACTGCTTGCAGAGGGGCTCACAGGAAGGTGGTTCTGGAAGCAAGTGAAGAATGTACCCCTTCTAGTGCGTTCTAATTCATAATCCATCGAGGTATGATGTATACACAACGAAACTCAATCACTTGCCAGGTGCAGTGGCGCACGCCTGTAATCCCAGCCGCTCAGGAGGCTGAGGCAGGAGGATCATGGGTTCAAAGCCAGCCTCAGCAATAACGATGCGCTCAGCAACTCAATGAGACCCTGTCTCTAAATAAAATACAAAATAGGACTGGGGAGGTGGCTCTGTGGTCCAGTGGCCCTGAGTTAAAGCCCTGGGACCAAAATAGAAAAAGACAAAACAAAAAAGAAAAACCCTCAGTACCTAAAGTGCACAGTTCCCAGGCTGACCACTGTGTGTTGGCCACTGCGTCATGACATAGGACACTCTCATTATCTCCAAAAATTCCTCTTGCCCCTTTGCAGGTAGTGTCCTCCTTCTACGCTGGGCCCTGGCAGCCACTGATATCTCTCTGTTTTGCCATTGCAGAATACCAGGCGAATAGACTCCTGCGCTCATGACTTTTGTGCCTTGCTCTTCTCGCATAGTATAATGCCGCTGGAACTCTTCAGGGTTGAGGCGTCCGTCGGTGATTTATTCTCCGTTGCCAAGCAGTATCTGATTGTATGGCTGTGCCACACTCTTATCTATTCGTGTTCACGCACATTGGGGTCGTTTCCAGGTTGGGGTGAAAACACGGCTCTCCGCCGTCCAGGCGTCCTGTCTGTGTGGGCTTGCATTTCCCGAGAGGGATCTTGGGTCACACAGTTCCTGCATTTTTAGTTCATAAGAAAACTACGTTCCTAAGTGGTGGCCCCATTTCGAGTTCATACCAGCCAACATATCAGGAGACGGATGCTCTAAGATGCCAGGTCCTCGTGGACTCAAAGACAGTGACTCCAGGTCTGAGAGGCTGGGAATCTAAATGTCCCAGGACCTCTGGGCGATGGCTGACCCCTCCTCCCCTCGGCTCCGGATCTGCCTACTAAGCTCTGCCGCCCGCAACCGGGGTTGGAACTCCACACCCCACTTGTGCCTTGTCAAGGGAATCCCTTCCGTCTCTGCCCAGAGGGGGCGCTAGAGGGAGACTGGGCCAATGGGAAGAGGAAGGGCTTGCTCCTTGCCACCCGATGGCCCGTCCAACTGGCCTGCCTTGGGGGACCCCGTCAGCCCAGTAGCGTCCATTCCAGTGGCTAGTATTTTCCACATTTCCAGGATGGGTGTCAGTCTGTCTGTCTGAGGTGCTGGGTCCCAGCCCCCCAGGGCCCTTCCTCCAAGCTTTGAGCTTCTGACGACCACTTTCTTCCTCCTGTCTTGTGGCTATGCGGGGGTGGCTGCTTCCTGAAACTCCCATCTCTGGTTACCTCTGTGTCCTCTTTCGCCTTTTGCGTTTTCCCAGATCTGTTAACAATGCCCTGCGTTATAGTCTTACTGTTAAAATAACGTGTGTTTTCTGTTTTCCCAATAGCCAGCTTAGCAGGCAATCAGATCCAGCCTCCGACAGAAGCCTCAGTGGGGCAGGGAGAGCTGAGCAGGAGAGAAGCCCTCCTGCTCTCTGACCGTGGGCCCTCCAGCCACTCACTCAACAGCCAGGAGCCTCGGTCTACTTATCTAGAGGCATCCAACTAGAGCTTGGTATCATCGAGGGCTCAATAATTATTGAGGAAGGAAGTAGAGGAAGGAGGCGTTTGCTATTAGCTGTGGATGCCTACTTAATCTGGGCGTGGTCCACATTTCATTCTGACACCCTGCAGGGAACGCAAGGCCAGGTAACTCGGTGAGGAAAGGAAGTTTGCTGAGATCCAGTTTTAGAACTTGAAAGTTGCAGCAACACAGTGCCAGCTCTTGCAAGGGTCCTGTGGCTGCGTCACATCATGGCGGGAGGTCACATGGGAGGGAGAGATCACACGACAAGACAGGAAGCCAAGCCTGACTCGGGAGTCAGGATCCTTCCTTCGTAACAACTCATGAGAACTAATTCAGGGTCCCTTAAGCCCTTCCGAGGGCACACCCCTAGTGACCTAAGGGTCTCCCTCTAGACTCCACCCCTTACAGGCTCCACACTGGGGACCAAGTTTCCAACTCACGAATCCTTGGGGGACAAATCACTTTCAAACTACATCAGCGACCCACATGAGACCACACACCAAGTGCTGGCCTGTGGAACGGGAGAGGAAGCCGAGGCGTGAGTGCCACCGTGCCCCGAAAGGGAGAAGGCACACCCTCCATCTTCCTCCCACTCCCCACCAGCTGGAAGGGCCAAGAGGAAGGAGGATCGAGAGAGCGGACAGCAGGCGCGTGGGTCTGTGACCAGCTGCATTCAGATTGCTCAGTGAGAAAGAAAGAATTGTCTATCCTTTAAGCAACTTGTCCTGTGGCTTTTGTTACAGCAGTTGAGCTGTGTCCCACCTGATGTGCCAGCGCAGGGGTGGCGTGTGTGTTCTGCAAAGGGCCAGGGAGTAAACAGCTTAAGCTTTGCAGGGCGTCGGACAGTGTCACAGCTGCAGAATTCTGCTGCTGTTGCGTGAAAGCTGCCAGGATCAGTAAGTGGTAGGAGCAGCTGTGTTCCGATAAAACTTTATTTAAAAACTAGGCAGCCAACCAGATGTGGCCCTCAGACTTGGGTTGCCCTCCCTGCACCAGAGAGCAAAGTGAAGGGTCTCCCGCCCACCAACCCACAGAGGATGCAGGTACGAAGCCCCAGAAGAGCTGGGGAAGGCGAATCTCTGTCATCACGACGCCACCAGCTTTAAAACTCCGTGGGCTGCGTGGCCCCGATGTGACAGAATGTGACTTTTCTAAACCAGAGTCAGGGGATGGTGGTCACGAGCAAAAGCCATGGCGCCGGGCTGTCCAGGGACGCCCCAGACAGGAACTGAAAGGAGAGCAGCCTCCCCTTCCCTCCGGCCCACCTCGGTCTCCCCCGCACTCTGCTGCTGCCCTGAAGCCCTGGCCGTAGTGACACCCCCAGTCCAGGTGCCCCGCCCTGCCCTTTATCCTACAGACCCGCCTGCCCTTTTTGGGGGCCCTGCTGCCCCGCCCCGAAGACTCCATGGGTTTTCTGCCTCCTTTCGATTCTGTGCATCCAGTGAGATTCAAATCTGGGCCAAGACTCTCCTGGAAACCTGGGGCTGCCGCCTGCCCGGCTCCTGCAGCGGTGGCCACCGTACCTCCATCATCCTGCGGCTTCCTGCCGAGGATTAAGACAGAACGTGGCACATTTGGGACAATTACTGGGTCACATTCATCTACGAATCGCCTGCAGGACCAGCACGTCTGTGGGAGGAAGGAAAGGAGGGAAGGGGCCGAGTGGGAGGGAGGTGAAGGAGGGGCAGGGGAGGAGGGTAGACACACAGTAGGACTGGTCTCCAGCCCCAGGCAGTCAATCCCTTTTTGCTGGGACTGAGGCTGCAATTCCCCCTCCTCGGTAGCTCTGCCTTCCGTCTCAAGTAAGGGCTGCTCTCTCTGAGGCCCAACTGGCAATAACTGCCAGGGGACCCGCCTCCTCGGAACCCCAGTCAGGAACCAGGAGGCTCTGCCACCCCAGGGCCTGGCAATTCTGTGACTGTCCTTCCAGCTGCTGCTCAGGGCCAAGATGCTCCCCCCGTGGCCTCCCAGTCACCCCGTCCCTCCAGCCCCACGGTGCGTCCTGGGGCCCCCACACCACGGGCTCCTGCACCTCCCCCTGCGCCTGGGCCTCCCTGCCTCCCTTTGGCCACCTTCGTGCCCCTGCTCTCCCTGGGTGGCCCTCATCCACTCCCGTGGCTCTCAGCCTCTCCTGGCACAGGTGCAGAGTGCCCTGGTTGTCCCTGTGCCCACTGCCACCCAGCCGTCCCCACACCCTCAGAGCCAGCAGCTCCTTCCTCCTCACTTCTCTCCACTGTTCACAGAAGCCAGAGGCCGGGAGGCCCCTCTGCCTCCTGCCTCCTCACCTGTGCCGCGCTCAGCACTCTGCCCTGCAGGCCAGTCTCAGCCCGACCCCGGCTCTTGCCTGAGTATGTGGCCGGCTGGCCCCGGCCTTCCTGGCCCACGCTGGCCGCAGGTCTGCTCTGCTCACGGCTCCAGGGAGGCCTTTCCTGAGGCAGGCTAACTCTCCTCCCCAGCCCTGGTGGCTCCAGGTCCTGCCAGGCCCTCCCCACGCCAGGCTCCGGCTGACTCCTGTCCCCCTGCCCTCCCCTCGCGAGCCCGCCGCGGCTCGGTGGTGCCACCCAGGCTTCCGCCCACCCGGAGACTCGCCCCACCTGCAGGGCTGCCGGGTCAACTCCCACCTCCCCTTCAACACTCCACAAGCCGACTACGTGGGAAAGGAGCCTCAGGCATCTGCCTGGCACACAGCAGGTGCTTCAGACAAGATGGCTGGGATTGTTCTGGGGCAGAGGGGAGAACGGGGACTACAACGAAGACCGTGGTGTTGTCCCTCATGCCAGCCTTAGAGTGAGCGTCACCTCGTGGTGACGTTGGGTGTCAGACCACACGGAGCAGTGTGACCCCTCCGCATTCCACTTTAGCAGGAGGGGGAGGAGATGGGCCTGATCTCCCATGAGCCTCTGCAGTTATGTACCCACCCACACTCCTGGCCTCCCAGGGCCCTGGCCGTCCGTGTGGGGCATGGCCCTGTCCCTGTCCCCTCAAGTACAGAAGGGAGGAAGGCGTAGGGATGGGCAGGGGTGAGGCGTTCCCCATGCTCCCCACAGAAAGTCACTCCTCATCACTCCCTGGGTCCCCGGCTTGAAGTGTGACCCCTGGGGACTCCTTCCCCTGAGCGACTGTCCCTCCCGGCTCCTCTCCCCATGCAGGGTCTGCCAACTAAAGGCCCGTCCGACTGTCCTGCATCCCATTCCTTCCTGAGGCTCTCTGCCAGGTCCTCGTTCTCCTGGGTTGGATCCACTTCCGAGATGCCGCGTCCTTCTTTTTGTCTTACTCCTTGATCCTGCTGGAGCACATCCTGTGATACCTTTCTAAAAATGGATGCTCTGCAGGTAAATGGAAAAGTCTTTTATTTCATCCTCACATTTGATGAAGTTTAGCCAAGTACAGTCTTATTTGTTGAAAATCATTCTACCTGAAATTGTTGAAAGCAGTTTTCCATTGCTTCCTTGCATCCTGTGTTGATCTCGAAAAAAACACAAATACCAATGTCATTCTTATATTTTTTTCATTGTGTTCATCTTGCTTTTCCTCTTTGGATGCTTTTGGGAACCTCTCTTTATCTCTGGTCTTCTGGAGTTACATTATGTGTCACGTGGATTATTTCTCATTAATTTTACTGCTCCATGGTAGACCTGCTCAATCTGGAGATGAAATCTTCAGTTTGCGGAAATTTTCTCAAATTGGTTCTTTGAAAATTTCCGTTTGATTTTCTGTGTTGTCTTACTTTTTCTTTCTTTTAATTCCTCTAAATCAGATGTGAGAACCTCCTGAATTGTTTTTCTGTTTTCCCCCCAACATATTCTCCATCTATTCTTCCTGTCATACCTTTGAAGATATTTCTGCAACTCATTTTTCAAATCTGCTACTGAAATTCTTTTGTCTACATCATATTAAATTCCCAAGATCTCACTCTTATCCACCAATTATTCAGTTGTCACTGCATCTTATTCTTGTTTTATGGATTGTATCAGTCAGCTTTTGCTGTGTAACAAACAATCATAACAATAAGCAATTTATTTTTACTCACGCATCCATGCCTTGAAAAGAGTCATTCCAACCCAAGCAACTCACTTTTTAGTCCAATTTCGGGGAACAGTGTTTTTTATGGTTTCTTTTTTATCTTTTCAGTTTGGTGACTGTTTCATGCTGGGGGCTTTCTTGGTGCATCCAACATTCTTTGGATCCCTATTAGTCTTCAAGACGAAGAAGTTAGTAAGTCTGAGAAGAAGCTCTGTGTTGGGGTGAGGGTTTGTGGATTGATCAGTGTCCATTTGGATGTTTGGCAGGCTGGGGGACATCTTGTTGGGAGCCCTAAAAATGATAGCTGTGTAAATCTTTTTCTTTAGTCAGTTTTCCAGTAATTCATCTGGCAGCTGATTTTCTACGCTCAGAACATAGGGATGAGCTGGGTAGATGGGGGCTGGGAGGATGTTCTCAGCATTCAGAATGCAGGTCAGTCTGCATCTGTCGATCGTTGGTCAGTCCCTGTTCTCAGCCCCGCCACTTCCCTGCCCGCTGCTGTGTGGGAGCCCTTGGGTCTCTGAGCATCTCCTGCAGGTTGAGTCCCTGGCTGCTGGCTCCCAACTCCTGCTCCCCTAAGTCTGTCTTGGGACAGACATGGACTGTCTTGGGACAGACATGGACTGTCTTGGGGTCCCGGGGGCTCCCTGGTTTCTTCTCACGTGTCCTCCGCCCCTGCACTGCAGTTTCTTCTGCCCTTCTAAATGTGTCGCCGTTCCTCCAAGCAAACCCTGTGGTCCACAAGTGTGGTACTCTCACCTCTGGGTCCTTGTGGGATTGCACTTTATATATGTGACAGTCCCCTGGGCCAGCGAGTGCCGGCACTTTTGCGTACCGACCGCCCTGGCTCTGTATTTCCTGGCTCTGGGTGCCTGGAAACATCTCCTAGCCGACGACGTCCAGGAAGCTTCCCCCTTTTATTGTGTGTGGTGTGGGGATTGAACCCAGGGCCTTGTGTTTGCGAGGTGAAGCTTCCCTTCTAACAGGAAGAACAAAGAACCGAGCGTTTTCCTGACCCCGTTGGCCACTGTCTCCCCAGAAATGTGACACAGCAGGAATTTCACTTTTTAAAATCTGCAGGGTGAGTGTTTCTTTTCCTTTCTTTACATTATTCCCCTCATTTCACAGGTGTGGAAATCGCAGCTCGGAGTGGAGACGGAGCTGCCCAAGGTCCCAGAGGTGGGCGGGGACTCGATCACCTGCTGCTTTGGGGGCATCATGTGACTGGAAACAGCAGAGCGTCACCTGATGGCAGGTCCCAGGGCCTGGCCAGCTGCTTTAGCTGTGTGCTCAGTACTGCTGGAGGCCACGGCCTCTAGTTTACATACCAGAAAACCAAGGATCAGAACTGCCAGGGCGACCTGCTCACTCAGCCCGTCGGGCACGTCCCCTCCGTCACAGGCTGGCTCCACAGTTCCCTGGCGAACATTTCAAGCTGTGTCACGTGCTCGAAGACGAGGCATCATGACAAACACAAAGCCTCAGACGCTCAGAGAGGGGTCACCCTGCCTGCGGGGTGAGGACCCCGAGGCCTGGAGATGCGGCGTGCCCGGAGCCCCTGTCCTCGCCCCAGCCTCCCGGGCTCAGGCCGTCCTCTGGCCTTGGCCTCTGAGTACCTGGGACTCCCAGTGCACACCACCATGTTTTCAAATGTGGTGACAAAACTGTTGTCCCAAAGACCAATGCACTTTGCAAACCCAGTGGAAGCCACTCGACTTGCCTGCCACCAGGCCCCTGTGTTTAGTCTTTGCTGGGAAAGATGAGGAGGTGGGCCCTGTCCCCATTCTGAGGGTGAGGGTCCCAGGGTGAGCCATCTTTAGGCAAAAACACGGGCCAGATGGGTGTTCACAGGGCCATGTGGTGGGGGATGCTTTCCAAGCCCTGTGGACAAACTCTGGGAAAAGCGGTCACCAGCTTCGGAACCTTATGCCAGCTTCAAAATAAAAGTCTCCCAAGCCTCGTGGGCTGGAGTAGGGTCGCCTGCAGAGCAGCGGGGAGGCTGGGGAGCCGGGAAAGGGGAGCCAGGGTGAGGGACAGGAAGGAGCTTTCTGGGGGCAAAGGCAGAGCCGTCACGATGGTCAGGACAGGGAAGTGTCTCTGTTCCAGCTGGTTAAAAGCACCAGCTGCCTCTCCACGACCGTGCCCCACACCTGTCCAGAACCCCGAACCTCACGGTCTAGAACCAGAGGTGGTGCCAGGCACGTCAGAAGGCCCAGACACCACGCTCCGACCAGACAGTGGTGGTTGACGTTCTGAATATGACCCTGGAGAAATAACCATCTCAGCAGCATTCACTTCCGTGCAGGGCCCACGTGGGCCAGGAGGACACGGGCAGGGCCAGCTCCAGGACCTGAGAGGGGACTTGTTTGTAAATGGAGACGGGAGAGGCGAGGAGGAAGGGCCCCAGGGGGCAGGCCAAGGAGGCCTTCTGAGTCCCACCGTGGAGGCTGAACTGTAGCCTGAGAGGCCCAGGAGGGGTCTGAGCGGGACCAGGTTTGTGTGATGCTCAGGGGAAGGAAAGGCGGGGAACCAGTGTGGGGAGGTGGTAGGTCTGAGGGGGAACCGGAAGGCTGGACGGACAAGGAGCACCGCAGATCCATGGCTGCTCTCCACAGCCACCCCGTCTGAAAGATCAGAAACGATCGGGCTGCAGAATACTGAGCAAGTCTCCTTTATTGAGTGCTTGCTGTATGCTCAACAGTGCGCCAGGAGCTTGACCCCAAAGCACCCAGTGAGGTAGTTACTTCTTTGGCTCCCATTTTACAGATGAGGAGACCCAGGTAAAGCCTGGGTAGGCAACCAGCCCACACTGCTGGAAGGTGGTGAAGCCAGGAACATGAGAGAGAAGAAAACTCAGAACAAGACTCAGGCTGACTCTGAAGAAGTGAAGATGGAGTCCGTATGTCTTTAAGCAGAAATCCAAGGAATGAGGGTAAAAGTGACTAGAAGCGAAAACCAGCTGGATACAAAGAATGTTCTAGAACTCTAGGTTGCCCAGTGAAGCGAGGTCAACAGAAGCACAAGGGAGGGGCCACCCCTGCAGAGCAAGTCGCCTGGAGGAGAGGGGCGTCCCTGGGAAGGGAGAACCGAGAGGCCTGAGTTGGAGGAGGCTCTGGAGCCAGCTGGCCGGGCACAGGTCCCAGGCTACCACTCCAGCTGGGCGCCGCAGGGCGAGCTGCTGAGCCTCTCTGTGCTTCAGTTTTGTCATCTGCTAAATAGAGTCAAGAGTAGTGCCTGTCACGTTGGGTGGTTAAGTGAAGGCCTGCGTGGACTAGCTCAAGGTCACGGTGTCAGTCTGATTCAGGAAGGAGTTTGTAGTCCTGGTTGGGGTAGAGCCTTAAAGGACAGCAATGTCCCTTGACATCCCTGTCAGAAGTGTCAAAAGAGGTTGGGTCCAGGCTGCAGGGCAGGTCCTCTCCTTGCCCCCTGGGCTGCTGGACGCCCAGCATCTGCTGGACCTTCATCTCACGGTGCCCACTGTCACCTGTCAAGACTGTGAAAGTAAAAACCTGAGGAGACTAGCAGGGAATGTCCTCTGAGAAAGTCCTTTCTCTTCTCCAAGGGCAAGCTTATTTGTGATGCAAAACGGTGTCCGACAGCCCCATCCCTTCTTTGTCTCCCAAGACTGACGTCTGAAGGAAGTTTACTGCCCAAAATCTTTTATTATTTTTGTGTTTCCCATTTTTACTGTGCTAACATATAAGATTTTTTCATTTTAGTCATTTTTAAGTGTCGGTTCAGTGGTATTTATTGTCCAAAATCTAATTGACCTTGTGCATGAGTCAGAGTCCAGTCAAAAAACAAAGCACACAGACCAGGCACTTTAACAGGGAGAATTTGCCAGAGGGAGCCCAGGAGACAGGACTCAGAGGACTGAGAAGGCAAAGGGGAACCCTGAGGCAAGTAGAGACTGCAGCTCCAGGAAGGAGCACCACCCAGGGGCTGTGGGGCCAAAGGGGAGAGAATGTCATTAGCTTGGAACCCAGCCAGAAGGAGGAGGGACCTCACAGAGCTGGCCTGGACCCGAGATCTGATGGGTCCAGGAGGGGCTGGTTTGGGGTACTAGAAAAGGCTGAAGGTGGGTAGCCACGCACAGCCTGCAGGATGAGGGGCCGCCGGCAGCCGGAAGCCGGAAGCCGGTGACTGAGGGGAAACCAAGCAGAGGGACCTACGGGGCCTCCTCCACCCCAGCCTCGGGCTCCCTCTAGCGCCCACTAGTGGAGAGCCTCGCAGGAGCAGCTGCCCTGCAGAGGGGGGTTTGCAGGGTCCCTGCCGCAGAGGGAAGCAGCCATTAAAGGGGAACGTGGGGATGGCCTGGGTGACTCCTTAAGAACCACTGCCCTCTGGAGGGAAGATGACCATCACCATTGGGGGACTTGCAAGAAAGCAGGTCACAGCCCTCAGCAATTCCCCTGGCAGCGACAGCCTTTTAGAAATCAGCTGGGGTTTACTAATGTTAAGTGGGCACTCACTCTGTACCCGCGCTGTGCTGGACACCGTGGGAAGGTTTGAAACCAGAAAGAAATGTTCACGCTGAGTGTTCAAAGGTGGGTGCTCCCTTTGCTTGCGGGGGACCTGGGACAGGTTACAACATGGGCCTCTGTCTCCCCAGTGGTACACTGTGGGGGGCGGAAGGAGCCAGGCGAGCCGATGAGAGCGAGGGCCGGTGCGGAGGGCTCCCAGGGCCTCTCACCTCCCGCCTCCCCTTCCCCTGTGACTCCAGCCCTGGTGCCTACCCTCCCCGCTAGCCTCAGAACGTCGTCATTGTCATTGCCAGCATCATCACTGGGCACCTGCCACGTAGGCGCTGTGTTGAATTTTTTCAGGCCTTATTTTATTTATTCCTCATAACCATCCTGTAAGTGCGTCCTGGTGATATCTGCGATTTAGAGGCTTGGAGAAGTAGAATCACCCAAGGTCACAATACAAATTAGGAATGATTGCTCCCGTGCAAAAAATGAAGGTCCTGAGACACACAGGGGTTAAATGACTTACCAAAGTCACCACGCAGGTCACTACAGGTGGCAAAGCCCTGCCCTGAGGCAACCAATCTGTAGATGGTCCGGTGGAATTTGCAGGTTTTTCTGTCTCCTTTCATATCACATATAATAGGGCCTTTTCTTTAGTCAGGAAAAGAATGGGCTGCTCGCCCTGCAATTCTGATTACCCTCATAAACATCTTTTTAATGTTTAAAAATAAAGGCTGCCTATGGGGGAAGGCCACCCCCGGAAGAGTTCGTTATATGGCTAATTGTTTGCAGTTTATTTTTTACTGTTTCCAGAATATTCTGAGAGGGCCGTTCCTGCAAGATAACATTCCTAGGTATGTTTATATCGTGTGTCCGTCTGATAAGAGGAGGAGGGCTTTCCGAGGCAGAGACTGGAGGTGGTGTTGCTGGGCCGAAGAGCCTGTGCATCTGTAATTTGCAGAGAACCTTCCGGGCCTTCCTCCTTGTGTCGCCATCACTGTTGAGGCGCCTACTTTAACATTTTGGCCAGTCTGACTCGTGAGCGTCGTCTGGTTCTGGTGTGGATTTCTCCCACAGCAGGGGAGGGTGAGCAACCTGCACACACTTCTTGGCATTGCTGCTTCCTTTCTGTCCCCCTCTGTCTAAGGCTGGGACCTTTTGTCCCCCCAATGAATCCTTCCTCTTTCTCTCGCCCGTTATGAGCTCTTTGCCAATCCATGGCCTTGGTCCTCTTTCTGCCACGCGGGTGGCACATGTTTTTCTGTTGATCGTTTTTGACTGTCCTTGGCCTTCCGTGCCCGGCAGAGGTTTGGTCCCCAGCCCCACCTGCCCGTCCGCTTTGTTCTGGACTCTAGGCTCTCAGGACCTTCAGAGCATCCCCTGCTGGTGGGCGGGAACAGCCCCGGCTGCTTGGCGACTAGGCCACGGGGTGCGTCCCATGCTCGCCCGGCCACCCCAGCCGCCCCTCAGCAGGTCCCACAGCGCGCCCTCGCCTGCTCCGAGGTGGCTGCCTGGCCTTTCACAGCCAGCTTCGGGATGTCCCCACTCTGGTCCTGCCTGACATCCATCTCCTTTTAAGGAGCCATGCGTCTTATACGTTCCTTAATCCTCCAACTAAATTTACCAGGCAGCTCACAGCCAAGACAGCGGCTAAATTAAACTCCGGAGCGGGGGACGCCGTGCATCCGATACAGCCGCCGGTGGGAGCGGCCACGCCCCGTCTGTCCTGAGGCTGGGGGTCAAGAGCTCTCTGCCCTCCGGCTCTCCTAACAGGGCCACCGGCCTTGCCGGCCTTGCCTCCGAAGCACACTTGTCCCCCCAACACAAGGACCCACGTGTCCTGAGCTGCCCCCAGTGTGACTCCCCCGGGTGATGAGCGGGGCCGGCACCTTCCCGGCTGCGAAAACACTGCAGTGCGGTTTCCAGCGGGGGAACAAATGGTGACCGACCAGTGTGCGATTCACACTCCACAGCGGGGGAGCCCGGGAGGAAGCCCGCAGAGAGAGAGGGGCGCGCACAGGGCTGGTGCCACTTTGGATGGTGGCAGGGAAGCCTTCTCTGACGGGACCACAGACGCCATCCTAGGGAGGCAGGTGTCGGGAAGAAGGTTCCAGGCCGAGGAAACAGCAGGAGCAAAGGCCCCGAGGTGAGAACAGGGACCGCGGGGACCAGCAGGGATCAGCAGGGCCGGTGCCGCGGAGAGGCGCGGGCCACAGGAGCCTGCGGGTGACGGAAGGAATTGGAATCATTCCCGCATGTGAGAGGAGGGTGCAGAACCCGGAGAAGAGGGACCTGCCGTCCTAAGTGGGCGCAGCGGCGTCATCTGCCACTTCGGCCTCACGACGAGGAAGGACGGACGGAGGCTCCAGGCAGCGCACTGGCTGATTCAAGCACCTGCTCCCCGCTCCTGTCGTGTCTGAGGGGCAGAGCCAGGTGCCCGTGCTGCTGCGGGCACACCTAGGGCTCAAGTCGTGTCTGAGGGACAGAGCCAGGTGCCCGTGCTGCTGTGGGCACACCTAGGGCTCCTGTCGTGTCTGAGGGCAGAGCCAGGTGCCCGTGCTGCTGTGGGCACACCTAGGGCTCCTGTCGTGTCTGGGGGCAGAGCCAGGTGCCTGTGCTGCTGTGGGCACACCTAGGGCTCCTGTCGTGTCTGGGGGCAGAACCAGGTGCCTGTGCTGCTGCGGGCACACCTGGGCAGGCAGACGGGCCTCCCGCCGGGCAGACTGGCAGCGCAGGAAGTTCTGGTGGCCCCAGCCGGAGGGAGGAAGCGCCTCGGCCACTTGGACACGTGGGCCGGCAAGCCCCTTGGCGAGTCCAGCTGTGACCTCGTGTCCTGTGCCGAGCCACAGCTGCTCAGCCGGGACTCAGGGAGCAGCAGAGACTGGCAGGGCGTGACCGTCCCATGCAGACTGCGGACCAGGTCTGGGCCCTGGTGCCCAGGCCTACAGAGTTGAATTGGCCGGCGCATCGGGAGCTGAGCCAAATGCGCAGCCCTGCGCCAGCTCCTTAGGAGGCTGCGGGAGGAGCCATGACGAAGCCCCAGGAAGCTCCTGGTGGCAGCCAGCCCAGATCCTGCCAGCCCTCTCCAGTCACCCAGGCTCCAGCCTCCCTGGGGACATCTGAGACAAGAGTACTGGGGACCCGTCCAGGAGGAGCCCGACCTCAGTTTTCAACCAGCAACTGAACACACGCACACCCACGGCCTCTCCCACGTGAAGAGCCTCCATTATTCACTTCTGCCAAGTGAGGCCCCCAAGATCATCCCGTGATTGCATCGTTAAGCTCCAAATCCCACCATCAAATTGCACTTCGACTACCAAAGTCTGCACATGCGTCCCCACGGGCGAGCCTCTTAATTTGACTTTCACAGAACATACAGAGTGAGAGAGGCCTCTAAAAACGCCTCTCATTCATTCAGCGTCCCCGTGATTGGTGATAGGATCATGACCCTCAGGAAACATTGCCTTTGCGGGGACACATCCCCAGAGCCCACCAGGGTCACAGATGCACAAGATCCGCAGTTGAGTCAAAACTAAACGCCACAGCCACTGCCTTTCTTAAGGTGTCGCTGGATCTTCCTGCATAAATCTCCCGCTAAAGCAGAATCTGCTTTCCAGAGAGAAACGATCTTTCCTCTACCGTTTCCTCAACCCAGCACCACGGCCAACAGGAGCCCAGAGCCCAGAGTCCCACGACAGCGCAGAGCTGTCAGGGCTTCTGAAGGCATCAGAGGAGAAGCCAGAGGTGAAAGCAGCCTGAGAGGGGAGCCTGTCATGTCAAGGCAGCATGCGGTGCGGCCAGCAGATGGATTGCCGCTGGCATAGTAAGGTGTTCCTTCTGGTCATAAATAAATCCACTAAGGAGTTTCTCCAGCATACCACGAGAAAGGAGAGAAGTGGCCAATCATGACTTTGATGGTGACAAAGAGAAGAACTGAGTGTCAGTGGGTTCAAAGGTGCCTTGTCCTGTCGTCATTCCAAAGTTAAGCCCCCAGCCCCCTCCAGGCGGAGTCTCTCACACTCTAGTATGAATTAGTCTTTCTGACTCAGATGAACAGAGAGCCAGAGAACCCCAGTGAGGAAAGAGGACACAAAGGTTAAGATGCAGGGAGTAAAGGGCCATCGTAGGACAGCCACCATGCAAAACAGCATTGGGGTTCCTCGAAATGCCAGCAACAGAACCACCCTGGGACCCGGCAATTCCACTGCTGGGTGCGTATCCCAAGGAAGTCAAGAGCGTGTAGAAAGACACCTGTGCCCCCTGTTCACTGTGGCACTGTCCCCCATCGCCAGGATGTGGAGTCACCCAAGTGTCGTGCAGAGGATGGATCAGACGCATGCGGTGCGTACACCCAGAGGGCCACATCGTAGCCCTAGAAAGGCTAAGTCTGTGTGAGCAGGGACAGAGACGGACCTGGAGGACACCCTTGGATGAGATCAGCCCAGCGTGGAGGGAAAGACCCCACATGACCTCACGTGTGTGTGGAAGCTAACGGAGCGGAACTCAGAGAAGTCAGGTAGAATGGCAGCTTCCAGAGGCTGGGGAGGGCAGACCGGGAGGGGACAGGGGGCAGCGGCTCTGAGTGGCCATGAGGCGGGTGGAAAGAGTTCTTGTGTTCTGTCGCACAGTAGGGCGACTATACTTGGTAGTGCCGTAGTGCACATGTCCAAAGGGCTGGGAAAGAGGCTTCTGAACGTTCTCACCTCAAAGAACGATAACCGTATGAGGAGAAGGGCGTGAAGACCTCACGGGATGGCGTGCGTCACACATGGATGTGCCCGAAGCAGGCAAGCAGGCATTTACAAAAGCAAGGCGCTCTGCCCATAAGCTCCGAGGCCACATGACGCATCTGGCAATGGGCAGTCCCCAAGTGGGTCGCAGAAGATGCTACACCAGAGGCAGTTCAGGGAGATTTAGGAGGTAACATGGTAGAGGCCTCGTCCTGTCGCTGGGAGAGGAGGCTGCTGTTCAAGAAGCCACTTACCTCCTGCTTTTCCCTCGTGCCGCTTGCCCACACCTGTGTGCAAAAATGGAACATCTCCTTCCAAGAGTGAGTTCAGCACTCAGGACAAGAGGTGGGGACCTTCCCAAGTTCCACAGTGAGAGGACCGCTGAGTTTCTTCCTTCGAGCCTCTGATAGTGGATCTTTGGGTTCTGTGGGTCACTGCTCATGTGCCATTAAAAAAAATCAGCCGCAAGGGCTGGGAAGATGGCTCAGTCGGTAGAGTGCTTGCCTTGCAAGCACAAGGCCCTGGGTTCGATCCCCAGCACTGCAAAAAAAAAAAAAAAAAAAAAAAAAAAAAAAAAAAAAAAATCAGCCACTAACTGGACTTGACCTGCAGGCTCAGCTCCTGGCACCTGCTCTAGACTGTGCAGACCTTGGGTCAAAAGCCACCAGGTTAACTTGGCTTCTCCTCCACTGGCAGGAGGGCAGGGCTCAGTTAGCAGGGACGCTGAGGGCTGCAGAGTACTCTCGGGGAGCATTTCAAAGGACCATGACTCCAACCCCAGAGGGAAATGGTTGGTTGGGTTTCAGTGATCTCCATCTTTGGGGAAATCATCCCCCAATGAATCGCCAAAGACCTGCTATTTCTAGTGATCCACCGGGCTGGGTCGCCAGGGGTCGTCCAGGTTACTCTGCTGTACCAGCAAGAGGAAAAGAATCATTGATACTCATGCATTTCCTACACGCAGAGAATTCTTGCTCCGTCCTTACAAGCACCCCATGAAGAAATGTATTGGTCAGTACTCCAATTATCTCCTGCTGTGTAACAACTACCTCAAAATAGAGTGGCTCAAAAATAACAGTCATGCCATCGCTTCTCTGACATGACTTCCCAGCCAGACCAACAATCCCAGCAAATGGTTGAACTTTGTCTAAATGTTATATAAAGTTTATAAAATGAAAGTTTATGTAGGTCAAGGTAACCAGTAAGTTCTTTTATACTTTGTGCATTTTTAAAGCTGGCTTACATCTAGTTGCTTTGAGTAACTTTATAATCATTGCCTGCTAGTGTTTTGTCAAAATGCTACTCCAACAGAACAACCTGAGTTAAGACAATCAGCCATCACTTACAGGACAGATAGGGATGCCTGACTTCCAGTACCATGGTCAGAACACATTACTCCCCCTTTAAGGCTGGTGAAACTTTCCTGCTGTATGTTTAAAACTAAAACTTGGAGGCCAAAGTTAAGGCAGTAAAAGGGCTAAGGAAAAAAAAAAACAGCCAACGTTTTGGCCCTTGCCCTCTACGATCAGCCAGAGCTCAGGAAATGAGAGAATTCACTAAGGGCCCTGCAACTCCATTGAGTCACCTGACTTCCCCATCAGGGGATCAAGAGGACCCTAGAGAACAGGAGGCCAACAATGCACATTCTGCAAAGAGGAGGGTCATTGGAGAGGGAAGTGTTCCAATTCTTCCAAGAGAAGATGCATGTGGTCAGCAAGGTCCTGACCCATCCTGGCAGGGGAAACCACTGATAGAGAAAGGCTAAGGGAGCCAGGAAGCTTCTCACAAGTTCCCAGGAGCAATCCCTGATGAATCTCAGCTGACCCCTAACGACAGATAGGAAAAGGTCAGTTTTTGACCCACTAGATCTTAAACACCTGGCAGGAGAGTATAACCAAAGCCCAGCCAGAGCAGGAAGATGGCGGCTCTTTTAACCTAACCTGAGATGTTCCAGGAGGTGGGGTGGAGTGGCAGTCCCGGTGGGCGGTGCCTGGGTGGCAAGCACAGGAAGCTCTGAGGCACAGTGGACCTGCCAAGGCCAGTCAGGCACCCGACCTGCCACCCTGCAGTGGCCCACCTGTCCCAGTGTGTCCACACGGAGCAGCAGCTGCACTCGGCACCAGAGCTGGGAACCGCCAAGCCTCCGCCACCTGATGACCTCAACCTCCCACCTCCCACGAGTGATGGGAAACGGAAGTGCCACAGACATGACCGCAAAGCCAACCGATGGCCGGGGTGCTTTTCCAGACCCTGATTGGCGTATGTGTGGACCAATAGCATTAGTGCGTTCCAAACACGGATTGGCGTAAGTTTGGACCGATAGCACTGACCCGAGTTCTTTATAAACCCCCAGACTGGCACACTCGGTGGCAACCCTTCTCGGGGTCCCTCTTGTCCACTCACACTCGAATGAATCCAACTCACTCATCCTCATCTGTGGGTTTCATTCTTCCATTCGCAGACAGGAACCCAGAAGGAAGACAAGGACAGTGAGCTTCGGGGGTCCTGGGCAACCCTGGGGGGCACAGCCACCATTAAACCTACAAGATGGTTCTCAGCTGCAGAGGCTGCAGCCTACACACCCCCACCCGCCAGCAGGGGCAGGAAAACTCCGCTTTCATCTCCAAATTCTGGCCTCTGAACTGGTGTCAACTGGGTGGGCTTCTGCTTTTGTCTGTGGTCCCTCGTGTGGGAGCCGGGCCGTTGACTGACTGGGCTTCCTCTCCCCCGTGGCCTCTGGGCCTCTCTGTCTCCCATGGCCTCTCCACATGGTCTCTCCAGCAGGGCCCCTAGACTTCACACGGCAGATCAGAGCTCTCAAGAGCCCAGAGGCTACAGGACGTCTCTGGCCCTAGGCCCCAGAAGGCACATGCCATTTCCACCCCATTCCACTGTTTAAAGCAAGCCATAAGCCCTGCCCACGGTCAAGAGGACATGGCAAGCCAAAGGCATGGCTGAACAGCTGGCTCCCCAGGAACACCGGAAGGGTAAACTACTGCAGTCGAGAGTCTTCTCTTTCTGTTGCAATGAAATAAACTTGACTCATATTGAGTAAAGTTTAAAAAATAAGTAGAGTGGGAAAGGAGGATGTATTGACTTTGGAACTGGAAGCCCATGAATGTCTCTCTTCAGGAGTGGCTTGATCCAGGGACTCACCGAGGTCCTCAGGGTCTGGTGTTTATTTCCGTTTCCCAGACAGACTTACTCTACGTGGCTGCCCACCTCCAGAACCACATCCTACCAGGTTAGCAACAGTAAAGACTTGCTTGTAGAAAGTTCCAGACGGATTCAGATTAGATCATTTGAGGGCACATGTCTGTCTTTAAAACCAATTCCTGTGACCAGGGGATGGAGCACCCCTAATGGCTGGGTCTGAAACACCTGCTCAGCGCCGCAGCCCTACCAAATCCCATGGAGTGGATTCCTTATTTAGAAGTAGAGAGGGAAGGAAATACCGGAGGCCAGGAAGGCAGGAAGAAAGGAAGGGAGGGAGGGGAAGAGGGAGGGAGGAGGACTCTCTTACCCGAAAGGAATTAGGAAGCTGGGCAGACAGGTAATGTTGACATCCTCAGGGACGTGAGTGATAAAAAAGATCCCGACCTCAGAGAGAGCGAAGGAGACCGTCCACCTTCACAGACCCAGAGGATGCTACAGCTGAGACACGAACCCCGGGCTTGTGGATGCCGGAGTTCTTGTTCCTAGCCACCAAATCATAGGACTCTGTTGCAAAGGATCCGGCAGAGCAGCCCCAGCAAAGACAGGGCACCAGCCATGCCTCAGAGGCAGCAGGACAGGACCTACGCGGGGCAGTGTGGACGATGAGTCAGGGGACAGGACAGGACCCACACTGGGCAGCGTGGACGATGAGTCAGGGGATTTCACAGAGGAGGCTGGGCCAGGCCCTGAGGGACGGTCACCCCAGAACAAAGTAACAGCACATTCAAACGTGCCTCCGGAACCCCGAGATTCCAAGAGCTAACACCCAGAAAGTGGTTTCCAAGCAGAGCACTAAGAACCTCTGAAGCCAAGAATTTATTACACGAAGTCTGAGAATATATTTGAATTTATGGTGCTCTAGACTGGGAAATGATACTCTGCCCCAGGTAGCAATGTATCAAACACTTGAAACAGTCTTTCTGAATTCACAGGGGTTTTTTGTTGGAAGATGTTTTCTTCACCAGTCAAGTCGTGAGAGTAGAACTACTTCCATGCTTGGAGCAGGAAAGATTTTGAGATTACAGAGTCTTTCTTTCTAGTTAGAAGATCTGAGATCTGCTGCTTTCCAACACGTTGCAAAGGGGTCACTTCTACAACTGAGATGAGGGAGAGGGCAGATCAGCCCCGGGGCTCACGGGGCCCCAGGAGCTCCAGGAGGCTGCGGGAGGCTTTGAGCAGAGGTGGGGGTCAGAGTGTGTGCAGGAGCCGGCTCTGCAGACAGCGGGCCAGGCAGAGGCCGCGGTGGGCGAGCGTCGGGGGCATACAGAGCTCAGAGCCCAGCTCTGCAGACAGGTGGCTGGTTGCAGGTCCCATTCCGCCACAGACCTGCTATGGCACAGAGAACAGGGGGCTCCCACCCTGCCCTTCCCAGAGGGCGAGGCCCAAACACCCCAGGCCCATTCTCCAGGCCAGGGGGCTGGGGGCTGTAGGAGGGGCCCAGGGCGTGGAAGAGAAGCAGGAAGAGCGTGGGCAGAGCATGGCACAGGCCTGCCAGGGCCTCGCGGATCGTACACGGAACGCGCTGACATGATGGACCCACTTGACGGATGGGCAGACGGAGCCCCGGCAGTCAGGGCTCACCCCTGCATCTAGACATTGTAGAATCTGTAGTCTCTTCTTTCCTTCTAACTTACAGGGAGGGAGAGCAGGGTTCCGAGATCAGTCTGGGCTTGGGGCTCATTCTTCAGGGGTTTCTGAGCACGTGCGCGTCCAGGAATTTAGTTTCACTCCCCGCTGGACTCTGGAGTCATGGGAGGTGCTCATACTGAGCTCCTCACCAGGAGGAGCCTGAGACCTGTCTACCTGCCGCTCCAGGGTCGCATAACTATGGACTGGACTCAGCTGGTCCCTGGAGGACGATCCTGTGGACCCCTTCACCCATTCCTCCCACCTCTGGAAGTGGAGGGGTCTTGTCCCCTGGTCCCGTGGGGCATCATGGCCTGCTGGCAGCTCCTGCACCCTGACCCGCTAGCCCCGGCAGCCAGCGCACCAAGGAGGGGGATCCTCCCTTCTCGGTATTTTAAGTACTAGAGAAGCAATCTGGAGCCGCAGAAAGCTTGGTTCCTGAAACGCCCTGCGGAAGCCAGCTAGGCCTTGGATGCTTTTGCACTTATGTGGACCTGACTCCTTATCCACAAAGCCAGTGTGTTGCACACGCGAGGGGCCATGGGAAAGGTCCCTTGCCGATTATTGTGAGATTCCTGTGGACCACACGCGGGTTGCGTGAGATTGTCTCGCTCACTCGCCTGGAGACCCACCTCCTGCCGCCTCAGCCCCCACAGCTGCACCCTGTGCCGGTTGGGACTCCCTCACAGACACCAGGTGCCCCACAGCAGTCCCTCCACCCTCTTGATCATGTGGCCACTGAGATAATTTGAAAATACTCAGAAACAGAGAAAATCGACAGGACAATAATAACATGCGCGAACCCCGCAGGTCTGCCGGGGCGAGATGGTGCATCCGGGACTCCACAGCACCAGACTGATAAGGAGCTGCATCTTCTTCTCCAGATGCAAAACCGCCATTCCAAGCAGTAGACAGCTTGTCCCCAAGTCACAGAGCTGGTAAAAGGGCCGCGCTGGGATTCAAACCCAGGTCAAAGAGGCACCAGCATCTCTGGTTTCCTTGATGCTCTGCCTCTGAAGGGTGGGGACCTCAGCAGGCCCACGGTCAGGCCGGGGGACAGATGAGCCAAGGAAGAAAGAAGTAGCCCGCAGCACCCACCTAGTGAAGGCGGGTGACCAGGACAGCGGCCTGGGATGGGGCGAGGAGCCCAGGGGCTTCTGGGAGGAGGAGGGGCCTGAGCTCTGGGCAGAGACTGAGCCGACGGCAGGCGCAGGGGACCCGGGGCAGAGGGCAGGACTGAGCCCGGACAGGGCAGCACGCAGTCACCTGCGGGTCCCTCTCATACCAAAAGCCCCCCTGGAGCGCGACCCTCAGGGCTCTGTCCCTGAGAAAGACCGTCACTGGCAAAGATGGGAAAGATGCTTCTCACTGAGGCAGAATCACAGGATGGAAAATCATTGGCCGGCAGGTAGACCCCCGGGGCCGCTGGGGCCTCTGGCACTGTGCACCCACCGCCCCTCCGGTCCCCAGGCAGAGGCCCCAGCCATGGCTCCTGCGGTCCCAGGCCCTGGCGCCTCCTGCCACCTACTTGGCATATTTTATGTCACTGGTCACTGAAATCTACAACGGGGCCACTTTCGCGCCTGACTTCTTTCGCCCGCATGATGTTTTCAAGGTTCTGTTTAATATTTTATGTCATCTCTGGTGGGGAAGGAGAAAGAAGGTCAGATGTAAAGACGCCCAGCTTCCCTGCCCCGCCTGGCGCCTTCCCACCCCTCTGCTCTCCCTTGGCAGGTCCCAGCCCCCAGGCTGGGTCTGTGTCCTCCTCCACCATTTCCTGGGACCCGCCACGGCCCCTCTGAGTCTCGGGCTGCCCCTCTGTAAAATGGGCCGTTGGACAAGCCACGTGACCAGATCCAACCCTGCTGACCGACGTAAACGATCACGCAGGCAAGGGTACATCACGTGGAGTTCTTTTAAAGATCATAATTTGACTAAAGGAGCACAAGGAAAATCCTTCAAAAATGGGATACTTGGAGTGATGACTAAGCGCCCATCCTACAGTCCTATGAGACCAAGACTGGTGATGGAGATGCGGGGAGAAGATGCAGCCAAGGAAACAGAAGGCAGCAGCCAGGAGAGAGGTGGAGGGAGACGGAGGAAGAGGGAAAGAGGTGGGGCCGGTAGGGGAGAGGGAGAGGAAGGGGGAGGGGAGAGGGAGAGTAGGGGGAGGGGAGGGGAGGTGGAGGGAGACGGAGGAAGAGGGAAAGAGGTGGGGCCGGTGGGGGGAGAGGGAGGGGTGGGGGAGGGGAGGGGGAGGGAGACGGAGGAAGAGGGAAAGAGGTGGAACCGGTAGGGGACGGGGAGGGGGAGGGGAGGGGAGAGAGGAGGGGAGAGGGAGAGGGAAAGAGGTGGGGCCGGTGGGGGAGAGGGAGGGGAGGGGGAGGGAGAGGGAGAGGGGCAGGAAGGGGCGCTGGGGAGCAGGGTGAGGAGGTGGGAAGCGGGAGGGCAGGGGAGGGCAGGGGAGGGCGAGGGCGTCCTGCGGTCCAGGGCACCCAGCGCCCTCCCTGAGGCCACGTATGTCCCCTGCCACAGGCGGTCCTCAGCCTGGTACAGCCCCTGGTGGCTTTTCCCCAGGACTGGGGCCAGACGGGAACGTGGGGTCTTCGAATTGATTCGGCCTCTGGGATCATACAGATTTTTTTCAACAGGATTCGTCCAGAATCGGGGTGAATAAAATAAACATTTGACAAGAAACGAATGGTCCAATCACGACCTCAGAGACCCCGGCTCCGTCACCCAGGTTCTCCCCATTGGTTCCAACGCGAAGCCCCGCCCGCTGGCCAGAGGAACGCGCAGACGCTCGGGCCACGCGTCCCACCTTGCTGGGCCTCGGCCTCCGGGTGCCCCGGAGCGGCGCTCCTCCGCCCTGAGCTGCCCGCGATGCGCCTGAGCCCCGGGCTCGAGGCCGCGCCCGCGGGAAGGCTGCGGGTCCCCAAGACGGTCCCGGGCAGCAGCCTCCGCCCGGGGAGCGCGGACCAGGGAGCTCCGCCGGAGCGCAGACGACAGGCGGAGAAGAGCGGGAAGCAGCCGTGGGCGCGTCGCAGAGGCAGGGAAGGGGCCAAGGTGACCCCCAGCCGAGGTGGCCCGCGGAGACCGGCGGATGGTCCGCAGCCGGTGCAGCAGCCGGGAGCGATTCTCTGAAGGCGCGGCACCTGTTTCCCTGGTCCTGAGGATGGAGCCGGGCGCTGCGCCGCGTCCCCAGCCGGACCTCACTTTTGTTTGGAGGCAGGGCCTGACCTCGACCCCGCCGCCTCCCGCTGCAGCCAGACGTCGCTTTTCTCACGCGCACATATATAAAGTCGGAGGTGGCCCGACACCTTCACTGTGTTTATTCATTTCTGTGCGGTGTGAGAACCCACCCCAGGGCTCGCGGCCGGCGAGCCTCCACCGCTGAGCCCTGGCTGATGTCACTGTCATAATGAAGTTTTTAAAAGAAAGGAATCAGCTGCCTCAAAGCACTCTGAGCTGGTGGGAGGGGACAGGAACCAGCCGCCCTGGACCAGCGCCACACCCTGGGCTAGGCGGCCGAAACTGCAGCTCTGGAGAGGGGTCCCGAGCCAGGGCGGCTGCTCCCGCGCCTCCTCACTTGCTCTCTGTCACCGCACCCTAACGTCCTCTTATCAGGACGCTCATCAGACGGGAATGGGACCCTCTCCCCAGGACCTCATTTCAGCCAGGTGACCTCTGGAAAGGCCGTCTCTCTGAACGGTCTTGGAGTTAGGACGCTGACCCATGAATCCGGGGCACATAACCCAGCCGGTGACCCTGGGACGCGGATCGCTCACTGGACACGGGCTCCATCCGTGTCCCCCTTGGCGAGGGGAGGAGCATTAGAGATGCCCGAGGCCGAAGCCCAGGTGCCGGGTACTGGAGAGGCCGCGGGTGGTTCTGGGAGGCTCTGGGCCACTGCAGAGGGAGGGCCTGACACTGGCCTTCACAGAGCAGCCAAGAGAACTAGGCAGGGTCCCCAGGGACGCAGGGAAACGCCGCCTCCCTGGGCTGCACTCACCACACACACACACACACACACACACACCACGGACATGGACACCCAGGGACATATGTGTAGACACACCCCGCATACACACAGACCCACACAGCACACACGTAGACACACACACGACACGCACACTCACCACATGGACACACACACACACACACTCACCACATGGACATGGACACACAGGGACGTATGTATAGACACACCACACAGACACAGACACAGCACACACGTAGATACACACATGACACGCACACTCACCACATGGACACACACACACACACACTCACCACATGGACATGGACACACAGGGACATATGTATAGACACACCACACACACACACAGACACAGCACACATGTAGATACACACATGACGCGCACACTCACCACATGGACGTGGACACACGGGGACATATGTGTAGACACACCACGCATACACACACAGACAACACACACAAACAACATACACGTAGACACATGCAACACAGACATAGACACACACATGACACGCACACTCACCACATGGACACACACACACACACCACATGGACATGGACACACAGGGACATATGTGTAGACACCACGCATACACACAGACACACACACATAGACAAACAACATACATATAGACACATGCAACACAGACGTAGACACACACACAACACGCACACTCACCACATGGACACACACACACTCACCACATGGACATGCACACACAGGGACATATGTGTAGACACCACGCATACACACAGACACACACACATAGACAAACAACATACATGTAGACACATGCAACACAGACGTAGACACACACATGACACGCACACTCACCACATGGACACACACACACTCACCACATGGACATGGACACACAGGGACATATGTTAGACACCACACACACACGCACACACACACAGACCCACACACACACACACACACGCACACACACACATAGACACACACACGACACGCACACTCACCACATGGACACACACACACTCACCACATGGACATGGACACACAGGGACATATGTGTAGACACCACACACACACACACACAGACCCCCCCACACACACACGCACACACACACACACATAGACACACACACGACATGCACACTCACCACATGGACACACACACACACACACCACATGGACATGACACACAGGGACATATGTGTAGACACCCCACACGCACACACACAACACCACACTCCTGTGATGGCCCCCGTCTTGCTTCGGGACGAGGGCTGCGGGAACAGGGCTGCTCGTGGAGGAGGGTCGGCCTTCTGCCCAGGGTCCCCTCGCCCCTGCGCTGGCCCAGGGATGGCGGCACCTGCTCCCTGCTGTGGACAGACCCCGGGGCCCTGCCTGAGCGGCTGTGTCCCCTCGCAGGGAGGCCCAGGTGCCACCGCCAGTCCCTGCTGGTCCCCCAAAGCCCACGGCCAGGCGCACAGGCGCCCGTCCCGTCACGGCTGCTGCCAGGCAGGGACCCTGGCCTTCCGGGCTGCCCTGGGCACCACTAAGACAGGGAGGACACCGACGGGGCCAGGGCCAGCCAGCGGTCAGGGCTGCTCGCCTGCCGCCCCCTTCAGAGCCCGCCCTTCGGGTCCCAGGGGTCTGAGGCCCCACCTCCCCTGCCCATCCGCTCTCCGTTCTCCCCCGAGGGCGGCCAGGTCTCAGAGACCTTCCCGGAGAGCCAGAGGTGGCCAGGGTGCCCCGGCTCCCCAGGCTCCTATCCACAGGCCACGCTGAGCCCCTGGGGGCAGGCAGAATCCAGGGCCCGCCAGCTGCTCCTGGGAGGGGCCTCCTTCAGACCCACCACAGCAGCCTCTTCAGTCCCCCTTACAGAGGAGAGTCGAGGCCCAGAGAGGCAAAGGGCAGACTCAGGGTCACACAGCGGGAGTGGCAGAGTGAGGGTCAGAACCAGGGCCCTCTGCCTGCGCTCACCACCCTTGGGACCCTCCACCGTGACCCTCTCTCAGTGCTCAGGGGGTAGGGCAAAGCCACAGCCCAGGTCCCGGGGTTCAGGAATGGGACTGAGAGTCCTTCGATTTTAGTACACGTCACCCCACACGGCTGACCTCCCAGATATCATTAGATCCTGCAGCGTCCACCGGCCCGCCAGGCCCTGGACGTGAGCAACTCTATCCTGTTTCCAGCCACAGCAGGTGGAAATAGTGTGAACCAACGAAATGTCCCTAGCAAAGCTAACAGCTGAATGCCCATCTCCTGGCAGACGGCAGCAAAGAGATTGCTGACCCACACACGCTGGCCTCTGCCTGCCACCCGTTGGGAGGCCAGAGTAGCCTTTGGACTTTGGTTGTCGGGGGGCAGATAGACAGGGTTCTGGTGTGCTGTGTGACCTTGGGTAATGACTTGACTTCTCTGAACTTCAGTTTTGTTCATTTTTTTAAAAGGTTAAAGGAATGTATTTCAGTAACGTATGTCACTGGATCATATGTGGAGTGTCCAGCTGAAGGCCATGCACAATATTAGGATCAGAAGGAGAAAGGGGGCAGGTCAGTGTGGCGTTGTAACATCCACCCATCTACCTAAGTACCTCAACCCTGTTCAGAATAAGAAATCGGAAGCTAGAGGAAAATTCTGTGGGGCATGGTTGCTGCCTGACAGTTCTCACAAGGGGCAGGAGGTGGCTGAGAGTCTCAAATCCAGGACAGCAACTTTGGGTCCCAGAGAGAAAGACTCATTCTCCGGAGTCTGATGCACCATCAAGTTCACCAAGGACCAAGGACTGTCCCCGGTGCCTGGCACTCCCTGGTGCTCCCAGGACCCAGCCCAAGCACTACTGCATGGCTTCTGATCCCCACCTCTGTGCAGGGACGGTCCCCCTCCCTGGCAACTCCCACGGCCTGACCTCCCACCGCTCAAGGCTTGAGGGCACCTCCTAACCCAGGCCTGGGCTCCCCTCACCTCCACAGTGGCTGGTCAGGGCCGCCGGAGGACCGGTCAGCGAAACACACCCCGGGGCTTCGGATCAGGATTTCACAGCCCCTCCCCAAGGACTTGGACCTGAACATTGCCAGTCCTCTTCCAGCCACACGGACCCATGTAAGTGGCCAGGGCAGGACAAGACCTTGTTGGAATAAAGAGAAAAGGCGACCTCATGATGTGCTTGGGTTCTGGATCATGCCGTACCTGAACCTTCATGGGCTTTTCAGTCCCCTGAGTTAATAAATCTCTTTTTTAAATCCAGTCAATCAGGCTGCCCCATCCTTGAGGTTAAAAAAAAAAAAAAAAAAAAAAAAAAAAAGATTTGACAGGATAAACTCATTTTCTGGCATTAAGGCTCTTGCACAATTAGCTAAACTAATAAAAGGAAAGTTGCTTGAATTAGAGAGAAAAGAGAACTGGGCAGTATTTTACTATTCTCTCAGGCTTTCAAGTATTGTGGGTAAAAGATGCTTCAGAATTGAAGTTTAAATCTCACTTCTCCACCTACTTTCTAGCTGTGTGATCTTGGACAAGTCACCAAACCTCTCTGAGATTCTGTTTCTTCAAACCTTCGAGAACTAGGTAAGGATGAAGTGAGATCATGGACGTAAAGCACTGGATACACATTAGGTGCTCAATAAACGTGCCCCCTCAAATCCGACCATGTCGTCTGCATTTATGTCACTACAGGTGCAAGGAAAAGGACAACCTGGTTCCAAAGGATTTACTTATGAAGGATGCTGTCTCCAGTCTTGATGGCTTTTACCAAAGAAGTAGGATAGTATGGTAGGAAGAGAAACCACTTTGAAATCAAAGAAACCTGGGTATAAATCCTACCTCTGCTCTGTGACCTGTGGCAAATCGCCTAACCTCTCTGAGTCTTACTATTTCTTTAGTAAAATGGGAAAGATATTCCTTATCTCTTGAAAGGATATTGGCATGTGGTGCTGTGTACGCGCCCACCCAGCACGGTGTTCAGCAAACAAGTGCGACTGCCCAGGCCAAGCGGGGGTCTTTCCCGGGGCAGTCCTCAGGCTCTGCAGGGTCCCCCCTGCAACTCCTCACCCCGCCCCTGATGACCTAAGGCCCTGTGCCCACCGTGGCCTCGCTCCAGAGCAGAGGCTCCTGTGGCCACTGTCCTCCTGCCCAGCCTCCAGTCCTGCTTCCTGTCCACCCTCTGCTCTCCCCAGCCATGAAGCCAGTGGTCAACAAGGGACAACAGAGCCTCCCTCCCACACAGCCTCTGCCTGGAGGCTGGACCTCCTGGGCTGCTGTCAAAACTGGGCTCCAACTAGGCTTGGTGGCGCAGGCCTATAACCCCAGCGACTCAGGAGGCAGAGGCAGGAGGATCACCAGTTCAAACTCAGCAACTTAATGAGGCCCTGTCTCAAAGCAGAATTTAAAAAGCGGAGTGGGGCGGGCGGAATGGGGATGTGGCTCAGTGGTTAAGGACTCCTGGGTTCCATCCTGGGTAGCAAAACAAACAAGGGAACAAAAACGAACCAGCTGGCTCTAGCACCGACATTGGTGCTTTGGAGAGTCCTTCTCCAGAGCCGAGGAGAGGGTCATCTCCCCGAGTTCACGTCCATTCCTTCCTGCTCCTCAGAACACACCTCCTGAAGACAGCCGCCTTCCGGCCCCGGGCGGACAAGGCCAGAGACTCCTTTGCACATATGAACGCCTCGGGCCTTGGCACCCTAAAAGTGCATTTGCGTGTGACATCTTGCATACAGTTTCGGGGGTCCACATCCCACCTCGAGTATGCGGAGCACGGCTTGTTCCCACGGAATGCATTTTAGAAATGGGACCTGAACAGGACAGACCGGGCTCCTCCTTCCACCAGGCCATGGATCAGTGTAGGCCAGGGTGGAGTCCACGCCCAGCCCGGCCTGTGGCGGTGAGCAGAGGGCCCCTCGCCTTCCACACCTCCGTGTCTCCCCATCTCTGCAAGAGCCAGTGTCGCGAGGAGAAGCTGGCCTGTCCCCTGCCCGTGGGATAACTCCCATCCAGTGGCCTTCTCTACTCTTTCATGGCCAGCGTTAGAGGAAGGAGACGCTGCAGCCGCCCAGAGTGGTCAAGGAAGGCTTCGTGGAAGAGGCCAGCCCCGCGGGCTCCATGCTGGTGCCGGGGAGGCAGGGGCCAAGGGTTATTAATAGGCCTGGCTCAGGGGGCCCAGCGAGGGTGAATGTGATACAGACACCCAGCACCGGGCGGGAGTACCTGACACCGGAAGGGGAGGGGGCCGGGGCCGGGGAGCACCACCTCCCAAAATAGCCAGGACGGAAGCCTATTTAAGTGGCCACCCACCACCAGGCTCACCTCCGCAGGATCGCCCACCAGCCCACTGTCCAGTGCAGGCCCCCACGTCCACTCCCACCCAAGGTGAGTGGCAGCGGCAGAGGACAGTGGGACAGCGAGGGGGACAGTGGGCAGGCACGGCAGCATCTCCCTGCCCCAGAGACCTGGGGGGTGGGTGCCGGGGCTGGGCTGCTGCAGATTCCAGCACCGAGGGCAGAACCCCCGGCTCTCTGCCTGGGTCCTAGGTGAGCCGGGCAAGTCCCTCCCCCTGGCCAGCCGCAGGTCCCCATCTGTCCAACACGAGGGCGGAGCCAGACACCTGTGAACTCTCGTGATGCCACCAGAGGGGCCCCAGAGCCCAGAGGGGCCGGAGGAGCGGGCTTCGAGGATGATGCTCCACCAGGCCTGAGCGGCTGGGAGCGAGGGAGGCAGGAGGAGGGAGGGCGGGCCAGGCTTTCCCCAGGGACAGGTCTGGGGACGTCAGGAGCCTGGGTGTGGCTTGGATGGGGACTCGGCAGTCCTGGGCGCTGGCAGGATCACTAAGGGGGTCACGAACTCCAGGGGGTGGGCCCGGGTGGCCCTCCTCCGCCCCTGCCGGCTGCGCGTCCTTGCACCAGCCACAGGCGCCTTCAGCCTCAGTTTCCCCTTCTCCACAGTCAAGTGTCCTTGGCCCAGAAAACAGATTCCCCAGCGAGGCCCATAAGCGGAGCTGGGAGCTGAATGAAAATAAGCAGCCCGCGGGACGAGGGGCAGGGGCGGCCGCACCGGAGGCAGGGCCAGGGCAGCCGAGGGGCTGGGAGGGCCTCCTGCCATCGGCCGGGAGCTTCAGGTTCCTTGGAAGCCAGCTGGCTGCCTGCGGCCTGAAGGAGCTGACTCACCGGGAGGGGGCAGCTGGAGCCAGCCACTCGTAAGGCTTCCAGGAAGGGCGGCCAGCCAGGGCCCAGCCCAGGGACAGTGTTGACAGTGAGTGTCAGGGAACTTGAGCTACTGGGCAGCTGGGCAGCTGTCCCTGGTCCCCACCACCAAGGGCCACCGCAGTCCCAGCCCTTGCCCACCTGCTGGTACCCTAAGTTGGAGACTCAAGGTCCCACTAACAGGGCGGGGGTGGGGACCACCAGCACCCCCAACCTAACAGAGGGAGAGAGAAGCCCAGAGATGAAGGTCCCCACCCAAGGTCACATGGGGACTTAGTGCAGCCCCAGAACTAGATCCAGGCCCCCGGCTCCCTTCCCAGCACCCACGTCCTCCAGAGGCAGGTGGCTGCTGCCAGGACCTCTGGAGGACCTCAGGCAGATGCAGGTGCTTTCTGGCTGCATAAATATAGGAAGTGTCCCATTTCCCAGGAGGAGGACTTCAAGACCTCGAAACCCACTGGGTGGCTAGGAAGTGTGGTCTGAAGGTGTCACCTGTCCCCCAGGCAAACACCAGCTTCCCGGGAGGTTGCATGGACAAGCCAGGTGGGCTCCATGCCCCCGACCTCCCCAAAGAGGTTTGCGGGGCAGGGGGAGTCTAGGCCCCAGGCCCTGGGGCTGTGGAGACCAGGGAAGCAGTTCATGGAGATCCAGGAAATGCTCTTTGAAAAGTCAAGGTAGCCGGAAAAAAATAAGTAAGTCAGGTTCCGAATGTGCATTCCTGGTCAGGTGTGGGATGCAGCTCCCGCTGAGGGACGGAGCTCCCGCCGAGAGCTTCGGCAGAACTCCTCTGTCCCTGTCCCTGCCACCCCTTACCGTGGGGTGGGTCAGGTTTCCCGGCCTCAGCGGTCAGTTTTTGCAGCATAAATTTGCATCTAGGACAGACAAGAGGTTTGCAGAGGGGTGGAGAGAGAATGTGCGGAGGGGTCCACGGGGTGCAGGATGGACCCTGCATGTCCAATTATCTTCCTCTAAGTGGGATGTGCTCCGAGATGCCCAGATAGAGCGGTGCCTTCTGCATGCCCTTGACGGCAGGCTCACTCTCCAGACCCGGCTGATGGCGTGGGTGCCCCCCAAATTCCTGAGGTCCTGCTTCCCAGGGCGACCTGGCCGCAGCCCCCCAGGATCCACAGCGGTCTGGGCGGGCGCTGCGGGAGCAGGTGGGTGGCGGGGCGGCGGCGCAGCGGGACTGAGCGGCTCCGGCTGCGCGCAGAGCCCGGCGCCCCCTGGCGCGGCGCCAGGCCGGGCGGGCGTGCGCCTGGCGCGCAGCACTGCAGCGCTGGTCATATGAGCAGAAATGATGAGAAAAGCACTTTTTAATCTTTTCGCACTTGCTCTGCCCGCTCAAACAGTTGCAGGATGTCGATGACAGACTTGCTCAGCGCTGAGGACATCAAGAAGGCGATCGGAGCCTTTGCTGGTGAGAGCGCGCTCCCCTCCCCACTCTCCCCTTTCATCCACCACCTTCACCCCTGCGCCCCGCGGGCGGCCGCCGGCCAGTCCTCTGCAGCCTCTACCATACGTCCTGCAGGGCGCTGGCGGGGTCGGGGCGGGTGGTCCTCCGCATTTCCCCAACTCCGCGGCAGGCGGGGACTTGGGCTGCGTGGCGGGGAGGCGGGCTGCCCGGGAAACTTACGGGCGCAGAAGGGCGGACCCGGGACCAAGGGCAAGGACGGGGTCGAAGGAGGGACCTTGGGAGTTCTTGCGCGCATTCGGGTTTTCCTCTTTAAGACCCGCGGAGGGGACCGCAGGCGTGCCCACCTCACTCCATGGGGCCCTTTTCTGGACCCCCATTCTGGGCAAGACTTTTCTTGAAAAAAGGCGCCAGTTGGACAGCGAATGGCCGTACTCCCTCCAGGGGTTCAAAGTCCCTCAACTGGGTCGGTGTCGCCAGGGGCGCTGCGACCTTCCCGCCGGCGCTCACCCCTCGGCGCTCTCTTCCAGCCTGGTGAGGCGGCTCCGGAAAGGTCAGCCCCTCTGCCTGGCCTCTCAGGCCTGACCTTCCCATTCCCCTGTCACCCACGTCGGGAACCCTGGCTGGGAGGACCAGAGACTTTTCCAAGGTCACCTAGCCTGGCAGAAGAGGGACGAGAAATGGGGTGGCCTCCAGATCTGGGTCCCCTACCTTAGAGTGAGGGTGGACAGGCGACTTTCCCTCTGCCAGCTCCGAGCAGAGGCAGAGCGTGGCAGCCCCCCACGAGGTGCAACCCAGCTCCGCACCCCTTCCAGGGGTCCCGAGGATTGGGGGGTGGGGACTCCCAGGTCTATCCTGCTTGGCGCCTTCGCCCTGGGGAGTCACCCTCCCTCCTGGGGCACTGTGAGAGCCACCTGCGTAGCCTTGAGCCAGCGTGTCACCTCTAGGAAGAAGCCAAACGGGGCACTGGTCCCACACACTCACTCATATAATGCACATCACACACACACACCATATCACACCCACACCCCACACACACTCACACACACACATTACACACTATATCACACACACACATATCACACGCACACATATATACTACACACACTCACGCACACACCGCATCACATCCTCACACACACTTACACCCATATAACACACACACATCATACACACCCCACACATGCACACCACACTCACACATATCACATGCTCACACACACTCACTCATACAACACACACACACAACACACACACACCATATCACACCCCACACACACACAACACACACACACCACATCACATCCCCACACACACTCACACTCATATAACACGCTCACATCACACACCCCACGCATGCACACACACACACAGACACCACACACACACTGCCCCTGGAATGAAACTCTGTGACACGCCAGGTCTTCTGGGTACCCCCTCCTCCTCCCACCTCGTGACCTTGGAGGCTCGTCCTCCTCGTGGATCTTCTGCGTGGCCTGAAAAGAAGGCCGCCCCTCCCCCGCCCCAGCACGCACCCCAGGTTCTCTCCAGGTTGGTCCCCGCCGCCCACACCTGGACGCCACCCCCAGGCTCCAGGGAGATGGGTCTCAGGAGGCCCTGGGGGCTTCCCCAGCTGCAGAAGGCGCAGGCTGAGAGGCGAGGCGTGACCTTGGACCGGCACCCTCTCCCCAGCCCTGCCACCTGGCCGCCACACACCCACCCAGCCTCCTCTGCCTCCCCTCTGCCCTCACTCTAACCCACTCCTCCCCCAGCCGTCGATTCCTTTGACCACAAAAAGTTCTTCCAAATGGTGGGTCTGAAGAAGAAGAGTGCGGACGACGTGAAGAAGGTCTTCCACATCCTGGACAAGGACAAGAGCGGCTTCATCGAGGAGGATGAGCTGGGGTAAACAGCCTGTGGCCGGGCGAGGGTGGGTGAGGCCAGGCGAGGCCAAGCGAGGCCTGGCGGGCCTCCTTCCAGCCCCTGGGCCTCCCTCTCCTCCACACCCCTCACGGAGAGCAAGGGCTCAGGCGCAGGCGCCGGGGAGGATGCTTCCCGGCACTGCTGCTTCCGGAAGAGTCAAACCCTCAACTCCAAGTGCAACTAACTAGGTTAAATTATAGCCACTTAATACTGCTAATGGAGTGATGCTACTTAATAATTTAATACCAACGCAGAGGCGGTTTTCCTCCTCGATGGCACTGCGGGCACAGCCGGGGGCTTCATTCCCATTAGCCCTGCATTGATTTCCAGCTGCCAAAGGCACCTTCCGGCCGTGCAGACCCCTCCCCTTCTGGACCAGCCTGTTAGAGCAGTTTCTGGGCCAGCCTTGGGTGCAGAGCCAGCTGTGGGGACTCAGGGGTCCCTGGAGCCAAGCAGACAGAAGGCAATGACTGAGAAAATTTGCCAAACCGGGTCCTGGAAGAGTCTCCCATTTTCCCGCCTCAGCCACCTGGCCCATGTCTTCTGACACAGCTGTGCCATATGTCACTCTGTCCAAGACTGCCTTGGATGGATCCCATCAAAAAGCAGGAAGAGGGTGGAGAGAGAGGGTTCTACTTCAAGAGAACTTCCTCCACTCACCCCGTCTGCCCCACACCATCCCCAAGGCGCTCCTCTGTCTGGGACCGTCTGCCCACTGTGCCCAACGCAGGAGCCAGCCTCCCCTGCCCTCCGGGCATTGCCTTCTCCAGGAAGCTTCCCACACCCCCTCTGCTTCCCCGAGTCTATCCATCCCACCACATCTCTCCTGGAGTCCGTGACCTCCTTCCCATTGATCCAGGTGACCCGGCTTCCAGCCCAGCTCATCAGAGGAGGCATTCAGGAGCCACTACTAAGTAAGGCAGTGCAGGTGCCCCCACAACCTCGGGGTGCACTGAGGCCAGCCTGTCCCCCCGCCCCCGCCACTCACTCACAAAGGCACAGCTGCAGATCAGGCTACCTAGCCGGCCCTCGGCAACATGCCCTCTGCTGGTGGCCTGTCCCAGCCGCCCCTTCCCTGCCTGGATGCCACCCGCCATCCACATGAAGTTCCTCCTGGGTGACCTTGGCCTGAATCCTCCTCATCTGTCTCCCTTTCCTCCTCCAGATTCATCCTAAAAGGCTTCTCCCCAGATGCCAGGGACCTGTCTGCGAAGGAAACCAAGACGCTCCTGGCTGCTGGAGACAAGGATGGGGACGGCAAGATTGGGGTTGACGGTGGGTAGCCGCGGCCTGGGCACACGGTGGATTCTGGGCGTGTGGATGCTGGAAGTTCCAAAGGGGAAGAGGAGATGGGGAAGAAAGGACAACCCACAAGGTCCAGGGGCTCTGTTACACAGGCAAAGAAAAACTGCCGTAGTTTTCTAAAGTCAAGCCCAGTGATCTCTCACGCACTGGGGAATCCAGGAGAAATTGGGGTTTCCCCACTACTTTGCCCAGATTCTGGCCCCTGTGGCTTTGCCTATAGGGCTGGTTGTGTGGCCTGGGCAGTCTCTCCCCTTCTCTGAGCCTGAGGGTCCTATGGGTCATCCAAGGAGATGGGGACAGCTGACCCCTCAGGACCCTCCAGCTCCCATAGACTCGGACCCCAGGGATGGAAATTCCTCGTCTCTTATCCTCTGCAGCATCTTGTCCTGGTGTCCTGTAACCTCCAGCCTCAAGGCACATTTTGGCTTCACTCACATATACCATCCCAGCCTTGTAGGGGAGCCAGGAGAGTCGGCCAGGCAGGAACCAGCCCGAATTAGGAAGTTTGGTTCTCGAACTTAGCTGTCAGCCCAGGTGACTTACTGGCGGGTCACTGTCCCACACCCCATCCACTCAGCGGTACCTGGTATTCCTGGGGACATGTCCCAGCAGTGCTCTCTTCTAGCATCACGTTTTGCAGATGGCCAAACAGATGTTGTAGGTGTTGGTCTAAATCAAAGAGCCAGGACCTGAGGTGGAGCAGGGGTTCAGAACCAGATCTGAATGCGCCTGCTGCCCGCCGCGGGGCTGGTCTTTGTGCCCGTCTAAGAACTGTGTGTAGGTGCCTTGCCAGCCCCCGACCTTGGGGAATTCACATCACTACCCCGGCTTCACCTTCCTCATTACTGAATCGAGGGTAATGAGGGTCTCACAGTGCGGTCCTGAGGCTTAGCTGTTAACAGAGTCGGGTGCAGAGCAGATGCCGCCGGTTGAACTCATTTCAATGGCACTGGGACTAGATCGCACTCGTCCTTGTGTCCCATACCTGTCCCAGGGCAGGTACTGCGTAAGCATGTGTTGCCTGAGTGTGAAGTCCAGGTCCCATTCTGTTCCTCTCTGCCCCTCCCCAGCTGTGACCTTGAACATGCCCCCTGTGCACACCTGGGCCCTTGCTGGGCACGTGGGGTGTGCAAGCTTATCTCTGACCTGCTTGGGAAATTAAGTCACTGCAGACACAAAATGACTTTGAGAAAGGTACAAGAATTCTAAAACGGGTCTAAGTTTATGAAGGTTTGTTTTTGCTGAAACGGGAATGGAGCACCTGGCCAAGGTCAGACGCAGGGAGGACCCCGGCCATCTGCCTCCAGCTGCCCTCCTTGCAGCTGGGAAGGAGAGGGGTGGTTTTCCAGGGACCTGAGCTGATGGTGCTGGGGACTCTGCTCCTTGCACAGGCTCCACCCCAGCCCTGGCTCCCGCCATGAGCCCAGCTCCGACCTCCACGCCTGCCTTCCCTTCCGTTTTGATTTGCAGCCAGGAAGCCCCAGCTCAGAAGCCTTGGGCAGGTCTTCACGGCCGGCTGCTTCCAGGCAACCTAAATGATGAAGAGAAACCAGGGCAGCCCCTCGCCTGGTTCCCTGCCTCCCTCTCCCGCCCGCCACACTCAGGTCTTAAAGGGCCAACTGAACTTTTCCAACAGACATTTGCTGAGCAGCAACTTGGTGCCCAGCCTCAGGGGAGGTGAAGATGAATTAGGCCACTCTACGGCACCTTTCCCTGGCTGGGTGCCCTGAGCAATGGCTCTATGACCCTGAGCCCCAGATTCCTCAGCTATGAACCGCCCAGGATGCCATGGGAGTGTCTAGTGTAGTGTTAAGTGAGTGCTCAATAAACAGCAGCTGGGATACCTTTTTTTTTTTTTTTTTGGTACTGGGATTGAACCTAGGGGTGCTCTACCACTGAGCTATATCCCTGGTCCTTTTCTTTTTCTTTTTTTTTTTTTTTTTTGGTGTCTTTTTTTGAAATTTTGAGACAGGGTCTTGCAAAGTTGCTTAGGACCTCCCTAAATTGGTGAGACTGGCCTTGAACTTGCAATCCTGTAGGCTCAGCCTCCCCAGTTGCTCTGCTGATAGGTGTGCACCACCGTGCCTGGCTGGGAGTCTATTTTCCCTCTGTCTGCACACTGCTCAGGGTTCTATAAACACGTGGTGCTACAGGGTGAGCAACCCTTATCTAAAAGATGTAGGATCAAAAGCATATCAAATTAGAGCTTTTCAGACTTCAGAATATTGGCACAGTCTCATGTTGGGATATTCAAAAAGTTTGGATTTCAGGTTTTTGGATTAGGGATGCTCAGGCTGTGCGAGGCAGAGCAGAGAGGCGCAGGCTGGGCGGGGCCGCTTCGTGTGGGCTTGGAAGCTGTCGGCCGGAACGCCACCGCAGCAGAGGGTCCAGGCATGAGCGGCACCGGCACAGGCGAGGGGTGGTTAGCGCATGCTTAGGGCGGGGTCAGGAGGCGGTTTGCCGGGAGTAAGAACTGTGCACACGGCGTGTGCCCGGCCAGTGCTGGTCTCTGTGCAGGTGCCACCTCCTTTCCCTAGGAGGACAGATGCTGAAAGGGCCATCAGGGAGTCCAAGGCCAGCAAGGGCAGGAGCCAGCGTTCGACACGGTCTGCTGACAGCGTGGGCCACCCGAGGCTGCAGAGCTCCAGTCAGGAGCTCGGGGATGGGGAAGGTGACAGCAGAGGGGCAGAGGAGGAAACAGACCACCTGAGAGTGGGCCATGCAAACACGCCACCGACTGTCCCCCAGACACAAGAGGGCCGTGCGTGCAGGGGACAGGCAGAGCCCTGCAGAGCCGGGAGCTGTCGTGGCTGGCAGGCCGCTGCTCCCCCTAAAGCCCAGGCGGTCGGAGTCGCACCCCAACCTGAGAATGCTCTATTCTGTCCTGGGACCCGGGCAAGTCACAGAGGTCCCTGACCTCGAGGGGGCCTGGCCTTCAAAACCAGCAACAGGACCCTGGCCAACCTCTGGGGTCCCTTCCAGCCCTGGGAGTCCACCAGTTCCCAGCAGAGAATCCTCTGCACAAATGGCCGTGAAGCGCTGTGAGGCTCAGCTGAGTGACCCTAAATGACAGCAGGGGCATCTGACTGTGCGCTTCACGCGTGCACAGTGCTTCTGTCACTGCATCCTCCGAGCCATCCTTGAGGTGGACACTGTCACGATTCCCGTTTTATAGACGCCAGGCTCAGGGGCCACAGCTTTGCCGACTCCCGTGGCCGGGAGAGGAAGATGAAGACCCAAGTCCAGGCGCCCGCGGGCCCCCGCCACCCACTCCATTCATTCCCTCTAAGTCCAGCGAGCACCTCCCACAGCTTGATGGCGCCTATCGGCTTACTGCTGCTTCTGTCCTTCATGAGGACGTCAGCTCCGCAGGGCGGGGACATCATTTCTTCAGTTCCGATCCCAGCACATAGAATAGGGCCTAGCATGTAATGGGAGGACAGGAAGAGTGTGTTAGGTGGGTGGGTGGGTGGGTGGAGGGAGGGATGGATGGATGGATGGATGGATGGATGGATGGATGGATGGGAGGGTGCGTGGATGGAGGGATGGATGGATGGAAGGACAGATGGATGGATGGGAGGGTGGGTGGATGGAGGTATGGATGGATGGGTGGATGGATGGATGGAAGGACAGATGGATGGATGGGAAGGTGGATAGATGGAGGGATGGATGGAAGGACGGATGGATAGATGGGAGGGTGCGTGGATGGAGGGGTGGATGGAAGGATGGATGGATGGATGGAAGGGTGGGTGGATGGAGGGATGGATGGAAGGACGGATGGATGGATGGGAGGATGGGTGGATGGAGGGGTGGATGGAAGGACGGATGGATGGATGGGAAGGTGGATGGATGGAGGGATGGATGGAAGGACGGATGGGTGGATGGGAGGGTGCGTGGATGAAGGGATGGATGGAGGGATGGATGGATGGATGGATGGGTGGATGGGAGGGTGCGTGGATGGAGGGATGGATGGAAGGACGGATGGATGGATGGGAGGGTATGTGGATGAGTGAAAGAGCCCCTGCCCAGCCCTGGGGTTGCAGTGACGAGGAAGCAGAGGCTGTGTGGAGGCAGAGGCTGTCTGCAGGCTGGGGGCTTGCATGCCCCAGGTGCTGAGGGGTTTGGAATCACCTCTGTCCCCGGCTGTCCTTCTAAGGGGAGCACTACTTATCATGTTGTGTAAGATCCCAGGTCGCAGGGAAGGGGAGGACAAAGTTCTAATAATAAGCCTTTCCATTCTCGTCTCTGGGGCAACTACTTCCAGGAAGCTCAAAGACTTTTCTAGATGTGATCGATTGAGTCTCAGCAGCCACCTGAAAGGCTGGTGCCGCGCAAGGCAAGGGGAAGGTTTAAGGCAGAAAAGGAGAGAGAAGCCGGAAGGAGGTGAAAGTGCAGGCAGGCGGCTCCTCAGGGGCCCCTCGCAGTGGATCTCCACCTGCAGTGGCTCAGGCCCCCCAGGACCCCCCGAGCACAGGTAGCCTCGCCCACCTGGCACTTTGTGCCTCTTAGGTGGGCCTGAGCATGGTTTCCGACAAGTTGCCAGGTGGTACAGGCAGTCCAGGTAGCCGCACCAGGAGAGCCACTGCCCGTGGGCGGTCTTGGGAAGGAGGCGCCAGTACTGTCCACTGTTCCCATTTTACAGGTGAGGAAACTGAGGCACAGAGAGGCCACATGACATGCTCAAGGCTACTAAGTAGTAGAGTTGGGACTGAGGCTCAGTGTCCCTCCCTGGGCCTTTGTCCCCAGCCTGGCTCTCTGAAGACCCCCAGACATTGAGGTCAGCACCCAGCCCCTTCCTGGTGGGACTCCTCTCGGGTCCACCTCTTCTTCCTCCTTAGAACCTCACAATGGTTCCCCAGCTCTTTATTACCTGCACAAACAAGGAAACAGGCCCAGGGGAGCAGAGCCCTGGCCACGAAGCATCGAGACCCATTCCAAACTCCAGTTCCAAGTGGCTCTCGCCCCCGAGGCTGCTGAAGATCCACACGCCCCATACTCACTTTCACATGCACACGCCGCCCGAGGTGCGTTTTCCCGTGACCGATTCCAGGCGGGATCCGCTCTCCTGTGCCTTAAGCCTGTTTCCATCCAGGACCATTTACTTCAGTCGCTACAAAACCTAGTCGCGATCATTGCCTGGCCGAGGCAGACCGCCGCTCCTGTGCCTGAAGGTTTTGCCTTTTCTGCTTCCTTTGGGCAAAACCATTCTCCTGTCCTAAGCAGCCTGCTTCATGCGGGACTCGGGTGGGGGCGTTAACTGCCAAACGCGGGGACCAGCCCGGGAGCAGCCACGTGCTTCCTCTTGGGGCATCTGTTCTCCCCTCTGTAAAGTGGGGATAAAAATACCTCTTGCCCAGGCGCGGCGCAGTTAAGGGAATGTTCTGGAAATGATTCCTTTCCTCTGAATCATGTGAATTTTTTTCTGTAAGTCTCCTCAAAAACTTTTTAGAAGCTGCGGAATCCCAGCCTCAACAGAAGCGTGATGGAGTCTAGTGTCTAAGAGGAGTCTAGTGTGCTAGAGGAGCACGGAGACCAGGACACCCTCCCCGCCTCCCTGTGGCTCCAGCCCGCCAGCCCTTCGGGACTGGATCACCAAGCAGGGCAGGATGTATACGCTGGCCAGCGTTTGGCGGCATCTCATGGTGCCATCGCAGCAGTCCCAGGAGGTCTAGGGGACGGAGGATGGTGACCCCCATGGAGAGATGTGGCAACTGAGGCCCAGAGGACGTTGAGTGCCAAAGTCACACAGCAGATCCTTGGCCAAATGGGACCTGGGTCCCTGACTCCGCCTCCCTGCTGGCCCGGGCTGAGCCGAGTCTTTGGAGTTATAAACGGCTCCGGCTCCGCCGCTGAGCAATCTGCTCCTCTATTCCCGGGCGCACTCCGCTGGCTCGGGCCCTTCTGCTGAACTAGATAAGAGGAGCGGGGAGAGGAGGAGGCGCTTACGTAACCGGCCTCCTGGAAAATGGAGCGGCAGTCAGGGCGAAAGATGGTCCCTCCCCGTTCATCCCGCCGCTCCTGCGTCTGAGGGCTGCAGTCAGGACGCGGGGCCCTCAGACTCCACCTCCGAGAGACGCAGTCAGGCACACGCCTCCTGGCTGAGTGACGCAGCCTCAGTTTCCCCGTAAGCAGAATGGGGATAACAGAGCCCGGGAGGACAAACCGGACTCACACACAGGGCAGACGGTTCTGCCTCCTCCCTGCCCTGCCTGGTTTGACCCCAGATGACCTGCCTCCGGGTCCTGCAGGATGGGAACGTGATCTCTGTCTGCAATACCGATGTATGAGAAACCGAGCCCAGGAGCTATTTCGAGGCGAGGTGATAAACCAGGAGGCCGGTCCCTTCATCCTGGTCCTCACGACAGAGGCAGGGAAAGAGCCTTCCAGACGCTGACTCAATGAGTCTCAGTTTCACTTGGGGCTATCAGCATATGCCGGTCCCACCTGTCAATAGCTGCTAAATTTGTCCAGGGCCCACAGCACTCGGGACTGGGGCAGACCTAATTAGGCTGATTTCGGTTTCCTAAGGGAAAGCGAAGAACAGAATCTGCCCATCCTCCTTCAGCTGCCCCCTCCCACCCCATCCCTGGCTTCTCTGTCTCTCTCTGATTGGACGAGGGAGATGTCAGCAAGCCAACCCCAGAGGATCCTGGGGGCGGCCTCAGGCTGCACACGTAGTTCTGTACCCGCATGTCCTGCCCAAGGAAGAGCGTCTGGATCCCTCCGGGAGCACGTCCCTCCTACCTCAACATCAGAATCCACTTAGTGGCCTTCACGCTGTGCCCAGCACTGTGCCGGGCACCTCTGCATCATTACCTGTGGTCCTCACCATCACCCGTGAGGAGTTGGTCTCAGGATCCCCATTGTACAGATGAGGAAACTGAGGACCAGAGGCTGATGGTCCACAGAGGGGCATGCCGGAGGCGGGATTTGAACTCAGTCAGAATAGATGCTCTCGGAAACTTGTGCAGGGTAGCTGGCTGCTGTTTAGGTTTCCCCAGTCCTCTGTTTAGCTCTGCCTGGTCCTTTGTAGTTTCAGGGTTTTTGTGGTAGTTGTCATTTTGAAGCTCCAACCCATATTGACTGTGCTGAGGAGATTCAGGGGGGGGCTAGCTGTGTAAGCCGCCTACTGTGTGACAGGCATCTTTCCATATTTTCTCATCTGTTCTTCCTGATAGCTGTGCAAGTAGCCTATACCCTCTTTACAGATGAGAACACTGAGGCTCAGAGAGGGTCAGTGGTGACCCATGGCCACCCAGCCAGATTGTGATGGAGCAAGATAGCTTCAGAGTTGCTGGAAGGTCACAGACAGGTGCCGTGGAACTGGGGACTGACGGGGTTGCTGGAGAGCAATAGCCACAGGAGCAACGGTGGGGTCACAGGTGGGGCCGACAAAGGTTTGAGGTCTCCTCTTTGCAACCACTTATCTCAGAGTGGCTCAGGTACAGATGCGCCTGGATCACCGCGGCTCCCCGGTGTGTGCTGTGGCCTGGCCGTGACCTGGAGCCTCAGCACGGCTCCTCCCAGCGGCCCCAGGAAGCAGGTAGTCTCGTGAGCGCCATTGTACAGGTGGGGAAACCGAGGCACAGTGAGTGAAGTGTCTAGTCAAAGGTCACAGAGCAACAAACTGGAGCTGGGAGTTGACCCCCGGCCCCTTTGTCCCAAACTCATGTAAGAGTTAGAAGGTCACCTCTGGACCCAGCACCTCACAGATAAGAGAACCCAACCAAGAAGGACGAGGCGCCTTGTCCAGGGACCTAGCGGACGGCAGGACCCACACCGGAACCCGTCCAGGGTGCGGCCGCCAGCTCCGCTGGCCTGGACTCCGCAGGGTCTTTGTGCGTTTGCTCGTTTGTTCTCCAAGGCGAGACCTGGGCTTCTCAACGGAGGCGTTTTGCTAGCTGGAGTTGATTGGCAGGTCCCTGAGCGCTCTACCCTCAGGCAGACACCAAAGGTGCAAGAGGTGGCCCCTGCCCCCAGCTTGTCTGCAAGTGCCCTGTTCAAGGTCCTGCAGGGATAAAATTAGAATCCCGTGCTTCCGGCAAAAAGTCAGAGGGGCACTCGTGACCTCCTGGATGCCTCAGGGTGGCAGAGGGCTGATGGAAGAGGCTTCTGAAGGCTGCATGAGGCCAAAGTGCTTCCCACAGCCAGCCTCCCAATGCCCAGCCTTCACCCCAGGAGACCCTCACTGATGCCCCAGGTCTTCCCCACACCAACACACCAGACCCCACCTCGTGCGGAGGTGATGGCAGGGTTCTGGTGGACCCAGAGGGCCCCCAATGTCCAGCTTGGAGGGTAAGACCCGACCTCCCCTCTTGGCAGTCTCCAGGGGCAGTGTTGGTGACAGGCTCACACCTCCTTCACCTCGAGGCATAGCAGCCCGTGGTCCAGGACAGGGAAGACTGGCTCCCTCCACTCTGCCAGAGGAAATGGCAGATGAAGCTGGACAGAACTCTGGCTTCCACAGGAGCCGGGCCACCAGCCCAGCCAGGAGCAGCCTCTCACACTCAGTTCCTGAGGCCAGAGAACAGGCTGCCACTCTGCATCTTGTTCTCCACCTGACCCAGACACCTCGTCTCTCCAGCCCCTATTTCCCTGTCTGTAAAATGGGAAGCATCTCATGGGACTCTTGTGAGAATTCAATGCAGGAAGACAGTAGTTGTTGAACCTTAGGGACACATAAGCCATCCCACCCATCCACCCACCCATCCACCCATCCATCCATCCATCCACCCATCCATTCATCCACCCATCCACCCATCCATTCATCCACCCATCCACCCACCCACCCACCCATCCACCCATCCACCCACCCATCCACCCATCCATCCAACCACCCATCCACCCATCCACCCACCCATCCACCCATCCACCCACCCATCCACCCATCCACCCACCCATCCATCCACCCATCCATCCACCCATCCACCCATGCATCCACCCATCCATCCACCCATCCATCCACCCACCCATCCACCCATCCACCCATCCACCCACCCATCCACCCATCCACTCACCCATCCACCCATCCACCCATCCACCCATCCACCCACCCATCCATCCACCCATCCACCCATCCATTCATCCACCCATCCACCCATCCACCCACCCATCCACCCATCCACTCACCCATCCACCCATCCACCCATCCACCCACCCATCCACCCATCCAACCACCCATCCACCCACCCATCCATCCACCCATCCACCCATCCATTCATCCACCCATCCACCCATCCATCCATCCACCCATCCATCCACCCATCCATCCACCCATCCACCCACCCACCCATCCACCCATCCACCCATCCATCCACCCACCCACCCATCCACCCATCCACCCACCCATCCACCCATCCACCCATCCACCCACCCATCCACCCACCCACCCACCCATCCACCCACCCATCCACCCATCCATCCACCCATCCATCCACCCATCCACCCATCCATCCACCCATCCATCCACCCATCCACCCACCCACCCATCCACCCATCCACCCATCCACCCACCCATCCACCCATCCACTCACCCATCCACCCATCCACCCATCCACCCACCCATCCACCCATCCATTCATCCACCCATCCACCCATCCACCCACCCATCCACCCATCCACTCACCCATCCACCCATCCACCCATCCACCCACCCATCCACCCATCCATTCATCCACCCATCCACCCACCCATCCACCCATCCACTCACCCATCCACCCATCCACCCATCCACCCACCCATCCACCCATCCACCCACCCATCCACCCATCCACCCATCCATTCATCCACCCATCCACCCATCCATTCATCCACCCATCCATCCACCCATCCATTTACCCATCCACCCACCCACCCATCCACCCATCCACCCATCCATCCACCCACCCACCCACCCACCCATCCACCCATCCACCCACCCACCCACCCATCCACCCATCCACCCACCCATCCACCCATCCACCCATCCACCCACCCATCCACCCATCCATCCACCCACCCATCCACCCATCCACCCACCCATCCACCCATCCATCCACCCACCCATCCACCCATCCATCCATCCACCCACCCATCCATCCACCCATCCACCCACCCATCCACCTATCCATCCATCCACCCATCCACCCACCCATCCACCTATCCATTCATCCACCCATCCACCCATCCACCCACCCATCCACCCATCCACTCACCCATCCACCCATCCACCCATCCACCCACCCATCCACCCATCCATTCATCCACCCATCCACCCACCCATCCACCCATCCACTCACCCATCCACCCATCCACCCATCCACCCACCCATCCACCCATCCACCCACCCATCCACCCATCCACCCATCCATTCATCCACCCATCCACCCATCCATTCATCCACCCATCCATCCACCCATCCATTTACCCATCCACCCACCCACCCATCCACCCATCCACCCATCCATCCACCCACCCACCCACCCACCCATCCACCCATCCACCCACCCACCCACCCATCCACCCATCCACCCACCCATCCACCCATCCACCCATCCACCCACCCATCCACCCATCCATCCACCCACCCATCCACCCATCCACCCACCCATCCACCCATCCATCCACCCACCCATCCACCCATCCATCCATCCACCCACCCATCCATCCACCCATCCACCCACCCATCCACCTATCCATCCATCCACCCATCCACCCATTCACCCACCCATCCACTGATCCACCCATTCACCCACCCATCCACCCACCTACCCACCCTTCCATTCAGCACTCAGTGTCACACCTGCTGTGCCAGGACATTCCAGCCGCAGGGAGAAGGGTGACCCAGGGAGGCAGGCTTCCCTGCCCTCCCGTGGTTTGCTTTCTAGAGGGGGGAGACCAACAAAAATAAGTACTAAATAAGATCATTTCGGAGTGTGCTAAGTGCTGCGAAGTAAATTAAAAAGGGCTAGTGTGACAGAACCGTGGGGTGGTGACATTTGAGCTGGGACACATGCCACTGTATACCAGGTCAAAGTAGGTCAGAAACTCCAGGTTAACGAAGGAGGCCTGAGACTGGATGTAGCGTGACTCCCATCCCCTTTGCGACCGTGGCCGAGCTGCTTAGCTCTTGGGCCTCAGTTTCCCCAGCTGTAAAATGCAGGCCCAGGGGCATCTCCCCGGGTTGTCGTAGGACTCGGAGAAAACGCACGCCAATCACCTCCCAGGCCAGCATCAGCACGTGCCCGCTGCCAGCTATCAAGATGGACTTCTGAGAGAGCCACCGGCCGCCTCCACCCGGGTCCTGAAGGCGCGGAGGGGATGTGGCTGAGGAGAGCGCCTGGCCTGGGGGATCTTTGGCTATGGGTGTCCGTGTTTCCCTGGGGAACCCCTCAACCGGAGAGCCTTGAGCTTTCAGGACTCTTGCGAGGGGATGACCCTCGCTCTCGCCCAGCTTGAGTCCCTGCCCAGGTCACCCGCCTTTCCTGTCCCAGGACAGTCTAGGGACAGGAGGGCATGTGTCCCCCGGCCAGGGTCAGTGCTAGGTCTCGCCCTGGTACGGCAGCTGTGAGTTTGCTTTCCTTTGTTTGGCCTTGGTTTTCACTTTGAAGTCACCCTAGGCTGACAGAACTGCAGCGGCACGGGGCTCGCGCACCCCTCAGCTCCCCAGGTTGACACTTGGTGTCAACATGGCTCTGTGACCAACCCTGGAGCCGCCTCTGCAGGTTTCACATGCACGAAGTCTGGCAGGGGCCACTTCTCTCACGGGGGCCCTTTTTGTGGCCTTTTTGAAGCCATCCCACCAGCTTTTCATTTGTTTCTTGCAAGGAATTCTTACTCCCCTCCCTCTCTCCACGGTGCGGTGCGTGTGTGAGAGATCCGAACCCCAGGAGCCCATTGTCCAGCAAATGGCCAGGTGAGGCCTGGAAGCCCTGACCCTTGACTCCAAACTGTGCCCTCCCCACATCACCACCCTGGCACTGAGCCCCGACCCAGCCCTCCCTGGCAGGCCCGAGACGTGGCGTCCCAGAGACGCACAGTGGAACACGTTGGCGAACCCCTTGTCCTCTCTCATCGCCTGGGGAGAAGAATCCAGAAAAATGGCTGGGTTCTAGCCTCAGTTTCTCACCTGTAGAACAGGCACAGTACTCAGTGGGAGGGTGATGGTCGGAGTCTAGTGAGCTGGTGCACGGAGAGTGTTTAGCGTGGCACTGGCGCGGTGGACGCCCAGGTCCTGTCGGTGCCGGGCTTGCGTGCGGCATGATGCACGAGGCGCAGGTGCCTCGTGTCCACCCCACTGTATTTATTCATTTATTCCCAAGCTCACTCATCCGTCGCCGCCAGTTCTCCAGCGGCAGAACCAGGAGCCCAGAGGAAGCACCCAGCAGTGCCCTGCAGTCCCCTTGGATGGTCCCTCATGAACAGTCCCTCTTGCCTCCTCTGCCTCCGACTCACTGGCTTCTTTTTCTTTTGCAGAATTCTCCACTCTGGTGTCTGAAAGCTAAGAGGCGCTGACTGCCCTGGGTCCTCCACCTCTCTGCTCCCAACACCCCATCTCGGCCCGTCTTGCCCCCTCTTGAGTTTCTGTTCCGTTTATATATGTTATTTTTTACTCCCCCATCCCCTGTGGCTCTCAAATGACACCATTCTTCTGGAAAATGCTGGAGAAACAATAAAGGTTGTACCAATCGGATTCCATCTGCATGGGAGGACCCGGGCCTGGTGGGCCTGGCTCTCCAGGCACCCTTGGGTGGGGAACGTGAGAGAAGGGCGCACCTCCTCTGCATTGGTACTGAGCATGGCACTCCATGTGGCTTATCCCGGGCAACCCTTGGGGCTGCTGCACAGAGGATACGAGCTCCCAGGACACAGGTGTGGGAACTCAGTCTTGGAGCAGGGAAGCTATGTGCTAGGGCCACACAGCTAGGATTCGTGGGTGCTGGGATTGAATGTGGGTCTATGGATGGACGGATGGATGGATGGATGGTGCACGGATGGAGACTGTGTTCACTTGCTATCACTGTGACAAAATACCTGAGAAAATCAGCTTAGAGGAAGAAAGTTTTATTTGGCTCATGCTTTCAGAGGTTTCAGGCCGTGGCCAGTTGGCTCCCTTACTTTAGGCCTCAGTCAAGGTGGAACATCATGGCGGAACAGCTTGGCAGAGGAAAGCTTCTCAGCTCACGGCAGCCAGAAGGGTGAGCGTGTGTGTGCGTATAAAGAGAGAGGGTGTGTGTGCACAGAGAGAGGGTGTGTGTGCACGTAAAATCCATGCTTCGAGGACAGGCCTCCCGCGACCCACTTCCTCCCGCGAGGCCCACCCTTCAGCTCCCCGACCGTCCCCTAACACCATCGGCTGTGAACATGTCGATGGGTGACTCCACGGAGAAGGTCAGAGCCCTTCCGACCCCATCATTTTCCAAGAGCCCCTCTGGGCACTGCTGCACTGGGGGCGGAGCCTTAGACACGTGAGCCTTAGGGAACATTCCAGATCAAATCACAAAGGTTCCCATTAAAAAACTCTTTTTGTTCCAAATAACCAACACCCAACTCAAAGGGACTCAAGCAGAAAGAGGAAGGAGAAGAACAAAGTTGCGACAGCTCAGGTGCCTGGCAGTTCCGCTCTGGGAACGACTCCACCCCGAGACTCAGCAGGACCCGAGCCGAGTCCCTCAGTCTCCAGGCAGGATTTCGTCAGGCAGGGTCCCCTCGGGACATCAAGGTGACCCATCTGCTCAAGGCCTGTGAGCAGCAGGACCACTGAGAAAGGTCCTCTCTCTCCCGGTCACCCTCCCCAAGGCCCCAAATTCAGTCCCATTAAGAGCGGGAGCCGTGCTCCCTGGACACTCCCCTTGCCCAGCCCCTCCTGGGTCCCCATCTGTACAACGCCTGTGCAGGATCGGCCATCGTCACCCCGTGTAGACGAGACCCTAAGGCTGGGGAACTCAAGTGTTGCCCAAACCCCTCAGCACGCCCTTGGTGGAACCAGGACCTCAACCCGTGAAGTCTCCTCCTCCCACGACGGCCTGGGCCAGGTTTGCTTTAGAGTCCACAGTGGAGGAGGGACTGACGCGGCGTCCCTCTCCCACCCACGGGCTGCCACCTGCCCCTTCTCTGGCTTCTGGGGACAGGCATGGACAGGCACTTTCCAGGGTGGTGGTCAGGCAGGGCAAGCAGACCAGGCCAGGAGGGGACAGGGGACCAGGGCTGGGGGCTGATTTTGAATCCCAGCGAGTCCCAAAGCTCACCCCCAGCGCTCAGCCCGGCCCGGGTCTGCCGGGAGGCTGCAGGTGGGCCTCAGGTGGGGAGTGGGATAGGCCTAGCGGAGGTGTGCACCCATGTGCTCCAGCGTGCAAGAGTGTGCATGGGCGTGCAGGCAGGTGTGAGGCGGGCGTGTGCCCCAGACCACTGTCGGGACTCGTGCTCACGTTTTCTCCTGGGGCCCCGGTGGCCCAGCCTTGGACACTCCCATGGGGCTGGGAAGGAGAAGAGGGGCTGCCCCATGGGACGCATGGGGAGGGGTGGGGGCTGCATGTCCACCCAGAAGCCAGTTCCTGGCCCCGCAAGAGGCTGGCCCAACAGGACCACAGGACAGCTGCCCGGGCCGCCAGCCGGGGTGACGTCCCTCCCCCTCCCCCTTCTTGGCTCTGCACCTGTGTTCGCGGGTGCAGAATGACGGGCGCTGCGGGGGCGGGGCGCCTCGGCCCCCACTTCCCGCCTTCACAATGGCAGGTGACCTGAGCCACCTCCACAGGCCAGAAAACCAGGCTCTGGGGACACGTGGCCAGCGAGGGCGGGGCTGGAATGCAGTGTGCAGCTGACCAGGACCCAGACTGGTTACCATAGCTGTGCCCAGCTGGGGACAGGGAGGGGAGGGGCCAGAGGGGACCACAGCCCAGCAGGGTGGTCAGGACGTGGCCATCAGGACAAGCGGGAGCCACATGACCCCAGCGTCGGTCCCCAGCCCCAGCACCACATAGTCCTGGTTCCGATCGTCTCTCACCCTCTGCCCCCACCTGAGCCCAGGCCAGTCGGGCGGGAGCGAGGGGGCAGAGCCTCCTGGCCTGGTCTCCGGCTCCTAATGGCCTCCAGTGGGGCCTCGTGCCTCTTCAAGCAGGACCGCGCCTCAGGCCCGACAGGTGTATGTCCTGGGAGCTCCGTGTGGAGGCGGCTGGCTCCTCCCTCTGGTCCCTGGACCATGGTGGCGGGCTCCTAGTCAGTCTCCTGTCACCCGTCCCTTCTCGTTCCACTCCGCTCTCGGAGCCAGGAACTCTGACAAAACCTAGACCCCACCGAGTGTTCCCAGCTGGGAGCCGCTGAGGCCGCAGACGAAACCCCAAATCCAAAAGCAGCCTTCCTGGCCACAGGGCCAGCGGCCTCCACTCCCCAGCCTCCGCCCTGGCCCTCACCATCCATCCTTCTGTGCTCCCTGTCCTCCCCGAGTGCCCGAAAGGCTGGTCCCACTCATCTCAGGAAAGCCACCCCACAGGGCCCGCGGTCAGGGTCAGAACCCCGGCCGCCTCCTGCAAGTGAAGAAGGGTGACAACGTGGCTCCCACCTGCCCCTCCAGAGAGGGCTGAGCTGCGGGCAGGACATGTCCCCAGACCTCCTGGCTCCCAGGGCCTGGCACAAGGGCCTGGGACACTTGTCACCAGCAGACCTGCCCCGGAGGCCCTGTGTGTCTGGGACTCACTCAAGGTCACCCAGTGCAGTGACAGGGTGCTCGGCCGCAGCCTCCTAGTGTCCCTGCCCGCATGTCCCTCAGGAACTGCTCACTCAGCAGGCTACGAGGGCTCGGGCAGGAAGCTGCTCCTCTGTGGGCGGCGCTGCCCTCAGCAGGCCCAGGCCCCTCGTCACACCCTCTGCGCCCCCTCCTGGCTTCTCGTCAGCTGGACGGGGCTCCTCTCCACCATTGCTGCCCTCAGAGGAGCTTCCCCGCCACCCCACCCGCTTCTGTCTAGGTGGCAAGGCTGGGACCAGGGGACGGGGCGGAGAGCTGCAACCCGCCCCTGTGGCTTTAGGTAAGAGCAGGAGCCACAGGACCACGGGGCACATCAGCAGAGCCACAGAGGAGCCCTGGACACTGACGGCCCAGAGCCAGGAAGGGATGCGGGAGGTGGGGCAGGAGGGGCCAGGACGGTCAGCAGGAAGGACCGGAGGCTGGGCCCTGCAGCCTTGGGCCCGGGGCTCTGGGGCTGGCACAGCTGCCTTCCGAAGCTGCCTCGTGAAGTCCTACTAAGCACCAGCCACTGTCCTGCCTGCTGCCATGTTGTCCCTCCGATAACCACACACTGAAATCCAATCAGCGATCCCTGGTATTAAGGGGCGGGGCCTTGGGAAGCCATCGGGTCACCAGGAGCCACCCTCATGAGCCCAACGTGTGCCCTTATCACAGAGGTGTGAGGGAGGTTGCTTGCCCTCCCTGCCCCGTGAGGACGCAGCCGAGGGGCCTTCCGGGAAGCAGAGTGTGGGCCCTCACCAGACGGCAGCCCAGCCCCCGGGACCTGAGCCATACGGTCTGCAGCAGGACAGACGGAGGCTCGTCTCAGCTCACACGGTCTTTCACGCGCCAAATAAAGTCAGATCCAGAGAAGTTAGGTAACTTGCCCAAACGGCACAGCAAATGCAAGTGACAGCAGCAGACCAAGGCTCGCCCATTCTGCTGGCGACCAAGAAACACCGGGGAAGATGAGTCCATCCTATGTGGGCACAGCTGTGAGTGGGCACGGCAGAGCGTTGCCACAGGGACGGGGACGCACAGGCCATGGTGAGTGGGGGCGTGTTCAAAGAGGCCGACGCCAGGAACCCTTAAAGGGCAGATGCGAAGAGGGTCACCTCACTCTCTGGCACGCGATTGATCCCCAGGTGGCTCAGCTGGACAGAAAAGGCAGGGGGTGTCCCCATGGAAGTCCTGCTTGCCCGCGGCCGCGGTGGCCATCAGGCAGCCGTGGTAAGAACCCTCCCCTCCGACCCCCTGGACTGTGACCTGCTCTTATGTTTCACGGTTGACACAGGCGACCCCGTTTGACTTTGGCAGCCTTCACCTGACAACTTCTGAGAACCTACCTGTGCCCACACTGCAGTCATCACGGCAACCGCTGGACGCTCCCCAGAGCCGGCCTTCTCCCCACCTGGACGCCCACCTGCTGGTTTGCAGAGATGGTCCGGGAAGAGGCCCTGGCGGCTCTGTGCTCGGGCTCATCTGTGTTCACAGGCGGTCCTGCGTGCGGTCAGAAGCGTCCCTCTGCCCGCTGGCCAGCCACGCAGAGCCTCGGCAGCCAGCCGGCACCACTGTCCCGGAGCCCCCGACTCTCCTCCCAGGACAGTCACTCCTGGGAAAGGGCAAGGGCACGGCTGTGCTGGGGACTCCTGGGGCCAGACCTGGGGGCCCGGGACGCGCCACTGGGTCCTGTCACTAGAGCCAGGAGGACCCTCGGGATGTCCACTGCACAGGTGAGGACACAGCTCAGGTCGCTGGAGAACGGGGGACTCGGCCTGAGGCGAAGAGCCACGTGGAGGGGAGAGGCCTGCTGCTGAGGCTGCAACCTCCCCACTCAGTCTCCCAGGCCCTCCGGTCCTGTCCGCAGCTGCCACTCACGCCTCAGACTTTTACTGCCTCCTGGCTCCTCTCCCTCCCCCTCCCCCTTCCCCTCCACCCTCCCTCTGCCTCCCGCCCTCTCCTCCTCTCTCCCTCTCTCCCTCTCCCTCCCTCTCCTCCTCTCTCTCCCTCTCTCCCTCTTCCTCCCTCTCCTCCTCTCTCTCCCTCTCTCCCTCTTCCTCCCTCTCCTCCTCTCTCTCCCTCTCTCCCTCTTCCTCCCTCTCCTCCTCTCTCTCCCTCTCAGCAGCCTCAGACTCCTTAACAGCCTGTGAAGCCCTGTGTCCAGCCCCTTCCAACCGTCCTTTCTCCTTTCTTGCCACGCCCACATAGCCCCCAGGCCCTGGGTTCATTTCCTGCATCCCCTGCTCCAACCAGAGAGAATGCTCCTCTAACTATCGAAGCCTGGACCACTGCTCCATCCCTGCCAAGTTCACTGCTACCTAGACCTCAGGCCTCGGCCTAACCCAAGCCGCCTCTGGGAAACCTTCCCTGCTTCCAGGATAGCCAGAATTAAGGACAGTGTAGAAATAGGGGATCGGGTCAATTCGAGGAAATGAAGCCATGAAGCCATCTGCCTCTGGAAGTTGGAGACTGCCCCTGGGAGAATGGAATGTCAAGGATCTCCGGAGCCCATTGATGACCAAATTTACCTGCCCTTATCAAGGACTGCAAGCTTGGAGCTGCTAATTAAGGCCCCCTGGGCCCTTACCTGCCTGAATCACCCTGGCCCTCCCCCTGCCCATGGCTTCTCACTTTATGCAAAACCAGGCCTAGTCAAGTAGGCAGGAAGGAGAGATAAGGGGGGAGAGAACTGGAGAACAAAAGAGATCCTAACCTATAAAAGATGGAGGGTGTGCTCACTTCTTGGGACTTTAGAACATCAGCCATGGCCCCCTTCTTCCTGCCGGGAGAAGTCTGTACTATTACCTTTAAATAAAACCTGCTTAATGTGCTTGCCTTGGCTGCTTCTCTAGTGTTCAATCTTCAACATTAGAAGGAGCAGAACTCGTCACCGGTCAACGGCGGTATCACTAGTGCCCAGCTTGAGCTGCTGCTTTGACCTGCAGGAACTCTTCACTGAGCATCTACTAAGTGCCAAGTGTCGTGGGGCTCCACAGAGTGAGCCCCGTCCGGGGGGTCCTGCTCTGGCCCACGTCCACTCAACGTCATGCCCTCCTTCTCTTATCTTCTGTTGTCTCCAGAGCCACGACTTGCTTGCAGATCACGTCTCTGGTGAGGGTAGCTGGTCCCGAACATAGAAGAGTGCCTGCCACCAGCAGCAAGACGGCTCGCGGGATCCACGTGCAGGTTCTCCAGAGACACGCAGCCAACCATCGGTGCGTCACCTTTGTGTCACTGACTGAAATATGTGACAAGACCAGCTTAGAGGAAGAAAAGTTATTTTGGATCATGGTTACAGAGGTTCAGTCCAAGGTCGGCCAACTCCATTGCTTTGGGTGGCGGAAGGACGTGGTGGGGGGAAGTCTCTCAGCTCAGGGACAAGATACGGCCCAAGGCCAGACCCCGGGGACCCCCTTCTCCAGCCACACCCTGCCTGCCCGCAGTACCACGCAGCAGTCCGTTCTTCCTACCGACCATCAGAGGGATGGATCCACATCTGTGAGGTCACAGCCCACACGGCCTCCAAGCCTCAGCTCTGCACCTTGCCACCCTGGGGTCCATGCTTCCAACACGTGAGCTTTTCAGGGGACATTTCCAGATCCAGAGATAGTAGAGAGAGAGACAGACGGACAGACGGACAGGTAGGGTGGTCCTGACTTACAAGGGCTCACCGGAATCGCTCCTGACCGCATATGCATTCAGTAGAGACCAGACTTCAGATCTGACTCAGATCTTTTCCTGGAACGGCAACGGGCAGGGTGGTCCTCTCTGGACATGCTGGGTGGCAGTGAGGAGCCAGGGCTCCCAGCCAGCGCCGGTCACCAGGGGAAACGGCCAGGCCTCTAGAGCGTCGCATACGGCTTTGTGTCGGGCGATTTTGCTCAACAGTGGGCTAACGGCCGCGTTCAGAGCACGTCTGAGGTAGAGGAGGCGAAGCCACGTGGTTTGGGAGTTCGGTGAGTTGCGAGCCCGTGTGTTTTGCTGGTGCTCGATCATCATGCGTAGCAGCGAGGTTCACTTGGATCTGGGGTGTTTTCAGACCCGGTGGTTTTTTGGGTCGCAGGCTCCTCACGAGTGGGGAGCATCTGGGTTCACACTGATTTTATGAGGAGCCAGCTGCACATGCAGGAGATGGGCGGCAGGGACCGGCTCCTCGATTATGGGGACTGACAAGTCCCAATGCCTGCAGGTGAGTCAGCAGCGGGAGACCCCAGAGAACTGACGTTGCAGCCTCAGTTCAAGTCCGAAGGCGAGGGAAAAGCACCCGGGTCCCTGTCAGAAGGCGGACAGGAAGGAGAAATTCACTTTTACTGAAAGGAGGGCGGACTTTTATTCTCAGTCCTTTAACTAATTGGTAGGTCGCCCCTTCTCGGGGGAGGGCAACTGCTTCGCCTGGTGGCCAACTTAAAAGTAAATCTTCACCAAAACACCCTTGCGGAAACACCCAGAATAATGTGTGACCAAACCCCTCTGCACCCCTAGTCCAGTCAAGTTCAAACAAAAAAAAAATTATCCATTATGCAGCCCAATTAAAAAAGGGGCGATGGACTTGAATGGACATGTCCCCAAAAAAATACACACGGTGGGCGTGGTGGCACACACCTGTGATCCCAGCTACTCGGGAGGCTGACGCAGGAGGATTGCAAGTTCAAGGCCAATGTGGGCAACTTAGCGAGACCAAAATACAATTTACAAAGGTCTGTGGACGCAGCTCATGATAGAGTGCTACCTAGCATCCTGGGTCCAATCCCCAGTACCACAAGAAGAAGAAGGGGTGGGGATAAAAAGAAGACATAGCCAACAAGCATATGTACACATAGAAACTTCTATAGCAACATTATTTATAATAGCCACAGGTGAAAACAAGCCAAATACCCATCAATGGCTGAATGGATAATCCAAATGTGGCATAGCCATATAACGGAATATTACTTAGCCATAAAGAAGAATGAAGTATGATACAACTTAAAGGAAACATCATGACAAGTGAAGGAAGCCAGTCACAAAAAGGTGACATCGTGCCTTTTATATGAAATACCCAAACAAAACAGGCAAATTCCCTAGAGACAGAAACAGATCAGAGGTTCCCCTGGAAGAGGGAAGGGGGATAGGGAATGGTTACTTAATGGGTTCAGGTGTCCTGGGGTGAGGAAGAGTTTTGAAGCTAGAGGGAGTTTTGGTCACACAGATGGTGAATGCACTTCATGCCTCTGGACCGTTGGCTTGAAGATGGTCCTTAGCTCGTCCTGTGACTCACACCTCTATGGTCATGGCCACCCGCCTCCCGGTTTGGTTTCCTGGGAGCTGGGATGGTCTGTCGTTGTCACGTTGTTATGCAGCACCTGATCCAGTCCCTGGCCCAGGGAGGAACTTATTCTGTCTTTGTGGAGTGAACAGACGGCCCTGCAAGAAGAAAGGAGCCACACCCAGCTGCGTGTGGACGTGAACTGCACACAACCAGGGGCAGGGCTGCCTCCCGAGAGGCTGCGTTCCTTGGGTGGGCTCTGCAGCCGCTGTGGGCCCACCTAGGAAGCCCTGGCCGTCCCGCCAGGAGTCAGGGGAGGTGGTGACCAGGGAGCTTGCAGAAGGGACTCGCGCACCAGGGGTGTTCCCTTGGCATGTCCCTCCCAACCCCAAGCCACCGTGATCCCAGCCGCTTGCAGGCCCTTAGAAATCCATTGCCCTCCTGGGGCTGCGGCCGGCTGGACCGTTGGCCAGACATCTATGGAGCACAGGCGTCCTGCGGGTGGGCCACAGGGGTCAGTGGATGCCCAGGCGGGGCGTTCTGTGTACTCTCCCTTCCCAACCTGACCCAGCGTGCAGAAGGCCAGCGAGGGAAGAGGCTCAGCTGTGCTGAGAGGCTGTTCAGAGGAGAGTAGCGGCAGGCAAGGCCCCTCCTGGGCTTGCTCTGCCTGGGCGCTGTCCCCCCAGAGCTCACCCCATCCTGGCTCGGCGTGGGCTCTTCGGCAGCCCCACGCCACCCACTGCCCCTGAGCTCGCCTTGCTGAGGGGTCTTGCTCAGGGCCAGATCTGCTGGTCCAGGAGGAGGCTCACGGCGGGGGAGGGACACAGCTCGGCAGAGCCGAGGGGCACGCCCATCACCCCCGTGGGCTGGACATGACCCCGTGGGACGCACACATGGAGGGGGTGTGGCAGCTTTCCTGTGGGTGACCACTTCTGTCATTATCCGTGCCTCGTTGCTAATTCTCCGCGTGCCCCCTTTTTTGGGTGCTGGGATGAACCCGGGGGTGCTTCACCCCTGAGCCACGTCCCCAGCCCTTTCTATTCTTTGGAGACAGGGCCTCACTAAGTTGCCGAGGCTGGCTTTGAACTCGCAGTCCTCCTGCCCCAGCCTCCTGGGCCGCTGGGATGACAGGCGTGCACCACCGCGTCCAACTCTCCTTCCTTTCTATCAGAACACCTCTCAGACGTGGGGCAGCAGTGTGTCCTGTGAAATGTCCTCCCGGGACCAGGGGACACGGTCATGGTCCCTGGGGGGCTTGCCGGGAGCGGCAGAGAACCACCGGCACCTTCAGCCGTGGAGGACCCGGGTGAGGTGGAGCCAGCTTCTCACCACCTGGGACCTCAGGACGCAGCCAGGACAGCGCGCCAACCCACGCGGCCGCCATCCCAGAGACCGTGTGAAGGTGCCGGCGGGCTGAACAGGGTCTCTGCACGAGATGTGTCCTCCAGACTCCGACTGGGACTTGAGCTGAGGAAGTGTCAAGCCAGCCTGGATCAGGTGGCCCCGATCCAATGACGGGCGGACGAGGGGAGACCCAGGGAAGGGGCTAGGGCCACGGAGGCAGAGACGGGAGGGAGGCTGCCCAGGATCGCCAGGAGCTGGGAGAGGCAGGCAGGACCCTCCCTCCAGCCTCCGCCTCCAGCCTCCGGGCTCTGGACGTAGAGAGTAAACGTGGGGCCAGGTGTCACAGCAGCCGTGGGAAACCGACACCGACAGAAGAAGGTGCCGCGGACGCTGTGGCGGGTACATCGGGCGCTCGAGGGAGGAACAGGAGCTGGGGTTAAGGAGGGGGAGCAAGGCCTTCCCACGTCCCGGGCTCTGCGTGGTACCTTCCCGCCCCTCCCTTGACTCCCTGTGAACCACAGAGGCTGCCACGCCCCACCCGCCCCCCCTGAAGACCCACGGCCTGTTTGTCCCCGTGGCAGGAGCCAAGGCGGAAGTGCCCAGGAGGCAGGTCCTGCCCAGCTCTGGACAGGTGCAGGCGAGTGACCAGAACACACCAGCTCCGCCCCTCCGCGGGGCGAGGGAAGCCAGCTCCCCACACACAGCGTCTCCAGGCCCCCAGGACAGAGGTGGCAAAAGAGCGTCCCGGCCGGCTTCTTCCCCTGGGGGTGTCCTGGGGGTGTCCTGTCACTTACAATGAAGCACTTGTACCCAAGTCCTTCCTGAAGGTTGGCGTCTGGGAGAATCCAAACCAAGGTCCTGGTGGCCCCTGGCTGGCCCCTCCTTCGTCAGACCCCCAAGCCCAAGGTAAGCGGGTCTGCGCTGGGGTCGTGAGCACAGGCCCCAGAGGCGCATCCCTGTCCAGGGACGTAGACCAGAAGCAGCTGGCCTCCGGCCTCTGGTTCGGAAGCAGGAGGCAGCCGCGGGGGAGCGGCTCCTGGTGCGCAGGCTCCGCGTGAGCCCAGAGACGGGCGCCGTCCCTATTCACCAGGACCCCTGGGGTGCCTCGGGGGTTGGGCTCCAGCGAGAAGCCCACCCCTCACTGCTCTGGCTTTTCCAGGTCTCAGGCCCCTTGTCACCGTCTCCTTTATCACTCACATCCGTCACCTCTCAAGGAAGGAGCAGAGGGCCATCTGCTGGGCAGGGTGCTCCGGAGACCCTGGGATGGCCGAGGAGCTGGCCCCCAGGTGAGAAGCCAGCGGCGTTGGCAAAGTTCAGTGCTTTCGCTGGAGCAGAGGTCAGCGCGGGAGGGTCTCCGCGTCAGCATGGCCAGACCATCATCGGGGCCACCTGGCCAGCCCTCGCTCTGCTTTTGGAAGATACCTTACGAGTGTGAATAACACAGGGAAGGTGACGTCCGCGTCGTCTGCACCATACGCAGCTTCATGCCGCACTCTCTCTCCCTCGGAGGGGAACTGTCTTCATCTCTTGGATTTCTTGCCAGGGACGCTTCCTGTCCTACCTAGAGGATAAGAATGCATTTAAGCTATTCATTCATCCACTCAGCAACAGGTGCCCTGGGGTCACCATGACAGGCGGCGCTCTTCGCAGGACAGTGAGACCAAGCCAAGTGGGTTCCCTGCAAAAGCATTAATCCGGAAGCCCCCTGTGGCAGGTCCCCGCTTAGCCCCATTTTACAGATAAGGAAACGGAGGCTCAGCGACAGATAAGGAAACGGAGGCTCAGCGAGTTCTTAGCTCTGCTTGGGTCTCCCAGCAATCACCAGGGGACTCAGGTGTGACGTGACACTTGAACTCTGCTCCTGGTCTCCAGGTGACAGGCGCTGTCACAGTGACAGGCCATTAAACTCATTTTCCTGGGCCTCCGTCTCCTCCTCTGGAAAATGGGCCTGCCTATCATAGAAGCTTGAAAGAATAGAAAAGGGCCACCAGAGAGGTGAAGGGTCAGCCCGAGGGACCGTGGCACACAAGAGGTGAAGGGTCAGCCCGAGGGACCGTGGCACACACTCGGCGTCTGCTCTCAGCGTCACGCATCCCAAGACGCTGTTG